>NC_133426.1:73883750-74185000 GCF_049350105.2 Macaca mulatta | reverse complement strand
TGACTCCAAAGGCAAAAGCAGCAAAAAATAATAATAAAGTGAACATTGTCAAAATGAAAAACCTTCACCACTCCTATTCAACATAGTGTTGGAAGTTTTGGCTAGGGCAATTAGGCAAGAGAAAGAAATCAAGGGTATTCAGTTAGGAAAAGAAGAAGTCAAATTGTCCCTCTTTGCAGATGACATGATTGTATATTTAGAAAACCCCATTGTCTCAGCCCAAAATCTCCTTAAGCTGATAAGAAACTTCAGCAAAGTCTCAGGATACAAAATTAATGTGCAAAAATCACAAGCATTCTTATACACCAGTAACAGACAAACACAGAGCCAAATCATGATGAACTTCCATTCACAATTGCTTCCAAGAGAATAAAATACCTAGGAATCCAACTTACAAGGGATGTAAAGGACCTCTTCAAGGAGAACTACAAACCACTGCTCAGTGAAATAAAAGAGGACACAAACAAATGGAAGAACATACCATGCTCATGGATAGGAAGAATCAATATCGTGAAAATGGCCATACTGCCCAAGGTAATTTATAGATTCAATGCCATCCCGATCAAGCTACCAATGAGTTTCTTCACAGAATTGGAAAAAACTGCTTTAAAGTTCATATGGAACCAAAAAAGAGCCCGCATCTCCAAGACAATCCTAAGTCAAAAGAACAAAGCTGGAGGCATCACGCTACCTGACTTCAAACTATACTACAAGGCTACAGTAACCAAAACAGCATGGTACTGGTACCAAAACAGAGATATAGACCAATGGAACAGAACAGAGGCCTCAGAAATAATACCACACATCTACAGTCATCTGATCTTTGACAAACCTGAGAGAAACAAGAAATGGGGAAAGGATTCCCTATTTAATAAATGGTGCTGGGAAAATTGGCTAGCCATAAGTAGGAAGCTGAAACTGGATCCTTTCCTTACTCCTTATATGAAAATTAATTCAAGATGGATTAGAGACTTAAATGTTAGACCTAATACCATAAAAATCCTAGAGGAAAACCTAGGTAGTACCATTCAGGACATAGGCATGGGCAAAGACTTCATGTCTAAAACACCAAAAGCAACGGCAGCAAAAGCCAAAATTGACAAATGGGATCTCATTAAACTAAAGAGCTTCTGCACAGCAAAAGAAACTACCATCAGAGTGAACAGGCGACCTACAGAATGGGAGAAAATTTTTGCAATCTACTCATCTGACAAAGGGCTAATATCCAGAACCTACAAAGAACTTAAACAAATTTACAAGAAAAAAACAAACAACCCCATCAAAAAGTGGGCAAAGGATATGAACAGACATTTCTCAAAAGAAGACATTCATACAGCCAACAGACACATGAAAAAATGCTCATCATCACTGGCCATCAGAGAAATGCAAATCAAAACCACAATGAGATACCATGTCACACCAGTTAGAATGGCAATCATTAAAAAGTCAGGAAACAACAGGTGCTGGAGAGGATGTGGAGAAATAGGAACACTTTTACACTGTTGGTGGGATTGTAAACTAGTTCAACCATTATGGAAAACAGTATGGTGATTCCTCAAGGATCTAGAACTAGATGTACCATATGACCCAGCCATCCCATTACTGGGGATATACCCAAAGGATTATAAATCATGCTGCTATAAAGACACATGCACACGTATGTTTATTGTGGCACTATTCACAATAGCAAAGACTTGGAATCAACCCAAATGTCCATCAGTGACAGATTGGATTAAGAAAATGTGGCACATATACACCATGGAATACTATGCAGCCATCAAAAAGGATGAGTTTGTGTCCTTTGTAGGGACATGGATGCAGCTGGAAACCATCATTCTTAGCAAACTATCACAAGAACAGAAAACCAAACACCGCATGTTCTCACTCATAGGTGGGAACTGAACAATGAGATCACTTGGACTCAGGAAGGGGAACATCACACACTGGGGCTATCATGGGGAGGGGGGAGGGGGGAGGGATTGCACTGGGAGTTATACCTGATGTAAATGACGAGTTGATGGGTGCTGACGAGTTGATGGGTGCAGCACACCAACATGGCACAAGTGTACATATGTAACAAACCTGCACGTTATGCACATGTAACCTAGAACTTAAAGTATAATAATAAATAAATAAATTTAAAAAAAAAATGAAAAACTTTGTACTTCAAAGAACAACATGAAGAAAGTGAAAAGATATCCTACAAAATGGAGGAAATTTTTTTTCAACTCACATAATGATCTTCTTTCTCGAATATAAAAAGATGTTAAACTTGATAATAAAAAACAAATAACCCACTTTGGAAATGGGCAAATTATTTGAATGGAAATTTTTCCAAAGAAGATATACAAAGTGCCAGTAGGCACATGAAAATATGCTCCACAGTATTAGCCATCAAGGAAATGTAAATAAAAACCACAATGAAATACCACTTCACACCCACTGAAATGGTGAGGACCAGAAGACAGATAGTAACAAATGTTGTTGAGGATGTGGAGAAATCGGAACCCTCACACACTTGGTGGGAAAATAAACTGTTTCAGGCCCTGTCAAAACAGGCTGGCACTTCCTCAAAATGTTAATTTTAGAGTTACCACATATGACCCAATAATTCCACTCCTAGGTATATATCCAAAAAAAAAAAAAAAAAAAAAAGAAAAAGAAAAAAGAAAAGAAAAGAAAACAGATGTCAACACAAAATATTGTACACAACTGTTCATAGTAGCATTATTCATCATAACCAAAAAGAAGAAACAACCCAAATGTCCACCAAATGATAAGTGGATAAACACAAAGTTATGTATGTATACAATGGGTATCAATTGGCAATAAAAGGAAATGATATACTGATATGTGCTACAACATGGATGAACCTTGAAAATGTTAGACTAAGTGAAGTCACAAAGGATAACAGGCTGTTTGATTCCACTTATATGAAATGTCCAGAAGAGCCAAATCTGTGGAGACAGAAAGTAGACTAGTCGCCATCTAGGGCTGGGGGATAGGGGCTGGATATGGAGGGATTGGAGAGTGACAGGTAAGAGGTGTGGAGTTTCCTTTTAAGGTAATGAACATGTACTATAGCTAATTTTGGCAGTGGATGCTGAAATCAGTGAATATACTAAAAGCCACTGAACTGTACACTCTAAATGAGTGAAAAATATGGTATGTGAATTATATTTAAATACAGCTGTTTTTAAAAAATAAACTGTAAAACAAGCAGCAGCATGTATTTCACCCAAGGGCCAACTCCTGGCCTAGGACACGGACTATTTTCATAAACATTCTACATGTGTTTGAGAAGAATATGCACTCTCTTCTGTTGAGTATAAAACTCTACATATGACAAAAAAATTAAGCTTGCTTAATTTTGCCATATAAATCTTCTATATCCTTACTGATATTTTGTTTCCTTTAATCTATCAATTCCCAAATGAAGCATGTTAAAAATCTTTCACTATAATATTGAGTTTGTTAACTTTTAAATTTAATGTCACACTTTGCTTTACATATTTTGAGGCTTTGTTATGAGACGCATACACATTTAAAATAGTGTTTAACTTCCTGATAAACTGGACTTTCAACATTATGAAATTATTCTCTATTTATAGTAATGTTTTGTCATAAAGTTTGTCTGTTATTAATATAAATGTATAAGCTTTCTTTGGTTAGTATTGCCTAGTATATATTTTTCCATTTTTTTTTTACGTTTAAATGTATTTTTATTGATTTGTCATATAATGTCAAGTATTCAAATAATTCTTCCAAAACAAATTCTTTTTTTTTTTAAATTATTATTATTATACTTTAAGTTCTAGGGTACATGTGCATAACGTGCAGGTTTGTTACATATGTACACTTGTGCCATGTTGGTGTGCTGCACCCATCAACTCGTCAGCACCCATCAACTCGTCATTTACATCAGGTATAACTCCCAGTGCAATCCCTCTCCCCTCCCCCCTCCCCATGATAGGCCCCGGTGTGTGATGTTCCCCTTCCCGAGTCCAAGTGATCTCATTGTTCAGTTCCCACCTATGAGTGAGAACATGCGGTGTTTGGTTTTCTGTTCTTGTGATAGTTTGCTAAGAATGATGGTTTCCAGCTGCATCCATGTCCCTACAAAGGACACAAACTCATCCTTTTTAATGGCTGCATAGTATTCCATGGTGTATATGTGCCACATTTTCTTAATCCAATCTGTCACTGATGGACATTTGGGTTGGTTCCAAGTCTTTGCTATTGTGAATAGTGCCGCAATAAACATACGTGTGCATGTGTCTTTATAGCAGCATAATTTATAATCCTTTGGGTATATCCCCAGTAATGGGATGGCTGGGTCATATGGTACATCTAGTTCTAGATCCTTGAGGAATCACCATACTGTTTTCCATAATGGTTGAACTAGTTTACAATCCCACCAACAGTGTAAAAGTGTTCCTATTTCTCCACATCCTCTCCAGCACCTGTTGTTTCCTGACTTTTTAATGATTGCCATTCTAACTGGTGTGACATGGTATCTCATTGTGGTTTTGATTTGCATTTCTCTGATGGCCAGTGATGATGAGCATTTTTTCATGTGTCTGTTGGCTATATGTTATCTTAGTAATTTTAATGTAGATACTTAGTAAAGTCTAAAGTTAATGAGTATCTTTATCTTCATCTTCAACACCTTAAAGATCTTAGAATTTTTTAACTCTAATGACTCCCTACCATTGTACAAATTGTTCAATTATTTAATTTTTTCTTGCTCTTTTCCCACAGTTTAGACATCACTATCGTTTTTAATAGTTAATGTATATTGAGATTTACCCCCACGTTTGCCAATGTCTTTGCTTGCTCTTACCTGTTGCATCTCAAACTTCCCATCCAGAATTATTCTCTTTTTATCTGAAGTACATAACTTATATCTTTCTTTAGCATGGATCTTGTTAAAATTTTTCTTATTTTAACTTTCTTTAAAGATAATTCTGCTAGATACACAATTATCTCAGTACATTACAGGTATTTTCCACTATCTTCGGTAGCCCTTATTAGTGTTGGTAAGTTAATCTTAAATATAATGGCTAGTTTTTTTTTGTACCTGATCTGTTTTATTGTCATTTCCCCCTTCTCACTGGCTGCTTTTATAATATTATCTTTTTCTTTAGTGTTCTGTAAAAACACTATGATGTTGTCTCGTGTGGATTTTTAAAAAATTGCCTAGCTTGGGATTTTTCAGAATTCTAGATTTTAAAGATGAATGTCTTGTAACAATGCTGAAAAATTCTCAGGCATTAAATCTTTGAATATCACCTCTTTTCTACTCTATAACTGCTCTGGTACTCTAGTTAGATGTAAATTAGATCTGTCTTCTCTTCCTTTATGCCTCTTAACCTGCTATATCTTTCATTTCATTTCCTTTCAGTGCTACAGAAAGTGCTATGAATATTTTATTTGCATCTATCTTCCACTTCCCTAATTCTCTCTTGAGTTGTACATAGTCTGTTCTTTAATCTATTGCTGTATGTTTGAGTTCCCTTTTCTACTTTTTAGTTCTGGACATTCTATTTTGTCCTTTTTCAAATACAACTGGTTGTCCTTTATAGTATCCTGTTCCTTTCTCATATTTCTATCAATTTTTAAAAATCTCTTTAACCACTTTCAATAAAATTAACTTTATATTCTACGTGTGATGGTTTTACATTCTGAAGTCTGTGGGTCTGATTCTGATTTTCTTGTTTCTGTGTGCTTTTACTCAGAGTGTTATGTTTCTTTGTGCATTTTGTAACTTTTGACTGTGAGATGCTCATTTTCTTTGTACCTTTATCTGGAGAAATTTTTGAGGCTGGATGAAAGTTGCATTCTCCATAGAGGATTTGCCTTTGCTAATCACCCATGAGAATTGCAGATCTGGGATCTCAGCTTTTGATTTTTCATACCTCACAAGTATCTTGAATTAGGACTACAAAATTATATGAGGACCACCTGTGGTTACAAATTCTCATGAGAGGTTTATTTCCCCACTTCACTTGGGGTCAAAGTCAAGCAAAGCAGGTTTCCTTGCTATTCTCTTCTGTGAGATGGATTTACTTCTTATCTACACTTACACTGAGATTATGGTCCTTTAGGGTACCAGCTTTATGTGGAAGTCTCCTGTAAGTCTCTGCATCTTGTGCTGGCACAGTCTTTACCTCCTGCTTCCCTAACATTTTACAGCCATCAAAGTAGAAACTCAGAATCTCCCAGGGTCTGGTAATATTCTAAGGGCAAAGTCTGGCTTTGACACTAATTTACCTCCAGGGTTCCTGCTTTCATTTCTTTTTTAGCCTCTGTGGATTCCTTACTATCACACTAGCTCTGCAATGAATTTTAAAAGATTATTTTTTATATTTCACTTAGCATTTTAATAGTTTTTATTGGGAGGGTCATTCACAGTATCCAGTAAGACACACTGCTAGAAATAGAAGTCTCTAGCCAACTTCTAAAATAACAATGCTTCTTTTCTGTCACATACTTAAGTGAGACATTAATTTCTGCTCTGCTTTCCTTTAGGATTCCAGTGTGTCTTCAATGACATAGTGCTATAAGGTGTAAAGCATTATTTATATAGCAGTGGTTTGCTATCATACTAACTGCAAGCCAAACTAGTGGTTTGGGCTAAGAGAATGGAGATTCCAAGTTCAAAGGATAGAGAGCTCATTTCCAGTTGGAGAAATCAGAGAAAACATCTTGGAGCTGGCTTTTAATTTGAGTCTTAATGGGGAGGAAAAATTTTGTCAGGCAGAATTGGGGTAGGGCATTTCATATGGAGAGAACCACATGAAAAAAGGCTGATAAGATGTATTGTTCTATTCCCAAAGGGAAGCTTCTGGTCTGGTCTCTTGCCCACTAATGCTTATCCCATGGCATTGCCTATATTCTGGTTCCAGTAAGAACATATCACCTTCACCTCAGAAACTCCTCAAGCAGTCACAATTGCCCACATTTATTCTGAATGGGAGAAATGTCTGACAGAGTGTTTGGCCCATATCAAAATAAGTATACAGAACGGCCAAAGGGGCATTTGCAGAAATATATTCCCACGAAGATTGACAGGTGTGTCTGAGTAGGAGGCAGGGTGGTGTACTATAAGGTGGAGACTGTTGTGGAACAACACACAATACGTTATTGGGTGTATAGTCAGAAGGCTGATGGCTGGACATTTGCAAGTATGGAAAACTCTGTCATTGCTCTTTTCTAGGATAAAGGATTCTAAAATGTGGGGATAAGATTATAGGCATTGGAGTGAGACAAAGTGAGAGATTACCAGATTGACAAAATTCTGGTTTTAGCCAACAATTTCAGAGACTAAGGAAGCATATTATAGCTGGAAGAAAAAACAAATCCTTTATCTCTTGCTCTACAGATGGGGAGACTGAGGCCCAGAAAAGGGAAAGGACCTACTTAAGTTAAGCTGGTTAGTGGCAGCAGCTGAAATACTGATTCCTGGTTCAATGTTCTTACTCTCTGTCTGCCTTTATAGACAAATATGCTCTTAGGTTCTTCAGATACCCAGTGAACTCCTGCACCACAGGTACCTGTAACCAGAGACAAGAAGGGGGAGCAAAAGCCTCAGTAAGACACTTGGGAGATGGTAGGGCTAGAGAAGAACATTCATTCTCCCAATAATACCCACCTGAAGTTTGTGGAAGAGGCAGCTGCTCTGTGGAAATCCTGAGCTCTTATACACGAGGCATAACTGTCATTCTCAGAGTGGGTGGTTATAAAGACAATTCCATTTACATGCCTTCCTCTTTATTCCTGTTTATAATGCTGCCTGCTTTTGAGTTCATTGGGCTCTTTGGAAAGATTTTGAGAAAACAAACCAGACTTTCAAGAAATAAAATGTAATGTAGTGATCAAAATTTCAGGATTTGCTTACAAATATACTTGAGTTTAAGTTTAGGCTTTATTACTTAAAAGTAACCTTCGGTCTAGGTCAGCAATAACATTGAGTCAGAGCCTCAGTTTCCTTATATATATAACGAAGGTAACTTCTCAACTCGTAGGATTGAGGTGAGGATTATAGAACATATATGGTGTAAAGAACTTTGCATTAGCATTTTCTGGCACATAGTAAGTACTCAGTAAATTTTACTGTTGTTGTTGTTAATTTGCCCTGGAATCAATCTCTATTCATCTTCTATCATATTCTCACACAATAAATTTTAGCATAGTTTCCATCTACTGAAACTCATTATGTTACAGTTTTGCTCAAAAATCCTTAGTTATCTCAACTAGTGTTCTGTAATCAGATGTGAGGTGTGGCAAATAATTTGTTGATAATATTTTAAACATTGAAGTTGGAGGATAATTTAAACATACTATAAGAGTTTCAGATTTTTCCTTTCAATACTGTCAGTCTTACTTGCACTCATATTTGCTTTCTTAAGTGTGAGAAAAAGGAACTAAGTGTGTCAGGAATTGAATACAGCCCTAGTGGCTCCCTTGAGAGTATGCTACACGTGGTCATTATCTTTCACATGTGGCAATTGAGAATAACTAGCCTATAGAAGAAAACCTACTTCTTAACAGGGGACTTGAGGCCTTTCACAATGGGTCCTAGCCCAGACTCATCTCCAAGTCTTACTCCCCACTAGTTCCCATTTGTCTTGACTGACCCAAAACAGAAGCCATACTCTTTTCTGCTTCTTGTGTATTTGTCCATCTGTTCCTTCTTCTTTGGTTGCCTGCCCAGTTACCTTTTTCTGTTGTGAAATTTCATCTCGTTGTTCAAGGCTGGTGGCAAATGTTACTTCCTCTAGGAAGGTGAAAAGTTGTCTCTTTTCCTTCATCATTTTTTTCTGACTTCCTCTTTGGATGAATTAATGAGGCCCCATACCCATTGAGCAGCAATTTGGCTGGCTTTCCACAGACTGCACTACCCCTTTAGATGATGCTATTGCTTTTCTCTGGGGTCACCTGTCTGCAATTTGGGAGTCCTGTGCCATTGAATGTCACCTCAGGAAGACCATGCCAGGTTCACGTGAGATAGTAGGCAATGCCTGCTCTCACTACAGAGTCATGTAAACACATTCCAAGAATTGCACTGCCAGGTCCTTTGATAGATTGGTGTAATGTGAATAGACTGAGACTGAAAATCAGGAGAATTGGGGCTTCCAGTTTAGACTTAGGACTATCAGTTATTTGGGAGTAGCCATTGGGCAAATCACTTCATCTTGATGAGCCAGTTTTCCTTTCTGCAAAATGGGTGTGATCCCTGACTCCCCTGCCTCTTCATGATGTTATGAGGTTTAGATGAGATTATGTGTCTGACAGTGCTTTAGGAATTGAAATGGTGGCAAAGGCTTCTGTGACTCCCCTTCATCCTTGGGATAAAGGCCTATATGTCACTCTTTAGTGTGACGTATAGGCCATTGCTGGCTTTGCTTGTGCCTCCTTCTTTACCTTCATCTCTCAAAACCATACTCTTCTTCAAACCCTTCTCTCAGGCTAAAATGATCAGAGTTTCCCTTACTAGGCTACTGTCTCTTGTCTGAGTAAGAATGCCCCTTTTTCCACACCCAGCCCCATCTTCATGCAACTTGTTTCACAGCCTAGACTTCTCTAAGAACCCTTCCTTGACCTTTCTACTAGACTGGGCTAGGCCTCCTTCCTCTGTACCTCAGCAAAATCCCCAACTTCCCTCAACATAACATCCATTACATTTTATTACAATTGTCTGTGTCAAATAAATAGCTGTTGAATAAAGGAAAGAACAAATAAGTGAGGGGGATACTGAATACCATGTCCCTGTGAGGGATCCTTGCAGTCTTTTGAGACAGTGGAATTATCCCACAATATAGTCCAACACAGACATTAGCCACCCGTGGCACTGTGCACGCACATCAAAAGGGCCTGCTTCCTTTGGAAACAAGTGTTGCTGCCCAGGTAGTGAGTGTTGTGCCTCGCACAGCATCTGCTTCCTCTGCTGGGCTGTTTTCTGGTCTCAGATCCAAAGTACTCTAATGGGGGTGTGGGGGAGGGCTATTTGCATAGAGTTTGGATTAAACCTCCTTGTTTGGCATGAAGCCTTGTGGTTGACAGCCATATGCGGTTCCCCTAATGACCTTCTCCTCGCTTGAAGCCCTGTGGGGAAGGAGCTAAGGGAAGGAGGGAAGTTGTGGCTTGAAAAAGAATTGGTGGCAGGATAATATGAGAATTTGAACCATCTGCATCTGCCTGTTAATTCAGAAAGTTCTCATACCTCATGCTTGCTAAATTGTTCTCATTGCCTCTATAGTCCCTATTCCAGCTCCCCCAACAGTTTTCTCCTTCTTTCACCTTCCCCTAGAGTGGCACGAAGAAAACACCTGGGAGTGGGTGGTAGGTGAAGTAGATGCTGTAGTTGGTGTAGAGATCCTGGGTCTGTATATGTAGGAGCCAGACAAGAGGTGGAAGCTCTCTCACTAGGGCTCTGAACCCATATGCAAGGGGATGGTAGAAGTTCTCAGGTGCCCTATTACCTTGGTATGCTTCCTGCAGGCACATGAAGGGACCAGGAGCTGGGTGTTCTAGGGCTGGTCCCTTGACACAGGTCCTAGTTCACAGTGACATTCAAATTTTTTTGCATAGCTCCCCCATGTGAAGAATAAGTTAGGGCTAGATAATGTCTAAGATCCCTTCTAGTTCTACAGGCAGGAATTCTAAATTAGAGGTTAGCTCAATCTCTTTGGAGAGAGTGATGTTGGAGGACTGGGGTTGTGTATTATACATTGAAGTTCCAGAGTGATCTGGCAAAGGCATTTAATAGAGTGTAAACTAATTGAAGGTACAGACAGTGCATGGACTGGGGCTTAACTCCTACTTATCTCTGCCATTTATGAGATAATCTCAATAGGAAACTATTTCCCTTTTGAGCCCCTTCCTCATCCATCAAGGGGTTGACAATATCTATTCCACAGGACTCAGTTGTTGTTTTGACACTCCCCACACTAGTTGTTTTGTAAATAATTGTTGAGTACAAATGTGAATATTTAGCTCCAAAACTGTTCTAGGAGTAGTAAATGGTCTTTTTCTTTCCCCTTATGATTAAGAAAGATGTTGCTGCAGTTTTCAATAACCATGGCGTCCGCACTAGAAGGGACTTCCCATCTCATGTAGTTTTACTCCACACATTTTACAGATTAGAAAACTGAGGTCCAGAAAGGGCAGATTGCTGCCTAGAGTCAAATAGTAAATCAGCAGGGGAGAATCCTAGCTATACACTAGCTTCATGACTATGGGCAAGTCACATACAGGACTCCTGCCTCTAGGCTCTTTTCAACCCACTAGGTGTCCTTTGTGCTTTGCTACTCCTTGGAAAACCTATGGTGGATGCTAAGCACCTTGTCTCTTTAGGCAGGAGCTGAGTGGTGAGTGAAGCCAAGTCAGATGGCTGTAAGGTCATTCGCTGTAGATGCAAACGAACAGGACCTAAGCAATGGTGGTCAGAGAAAATCCTCTGGAGGCATGCTTTGAATTTACACACACAACCTGCAAATAAACATACTCTCTGTCTCTTACTTAAACACATGCAAAGCACACATCCCAAGAATCTATTGTTCTCCTCTCCTCTCCATCAAGCACTGATCTCAGGAAAAATCTGAGAAATCCATCCATTCTAAGGTGGTCAATGATAAACATGGCTGAATGTGGGATCCCTCTCAAGGGTTCTGGCATTTTAACAGGGAGCAAAGCCAGAGCTTAATAGCCCACCAGCTGTGTCACATATGTTCTCACTGAATCTTCAACTCAGCCGAGAAAGAAGGCATTCTGACAACCCTTATTACAGGGGAGGATATGGAAGAATAGAGAATTTTCTTATTATTCGTTGACATGTTTTGTCACACCTCATTGATGCCTTGTATCTCAGGCCCAAAAATTCAATCTGGAACCTCGTAAGTATTCACACTGAGAGGCCACAAGAAGAGGCCTTACTTGAACTGAAGAACCCAAAAGAAGGCTGATTTAGATTTTACTTGGGTGGTTGAGGATGGTAAGGCCCCTGAAAAATAGTGAGGATGTGAAGGTACCCATTCTTTAACTGAAGCTTGGTTAGAACTGGGCAGTGATGCCACCATTTTATGCTCCCACATGGATAAGGTTGTGAAAGTAGGCAACTGGGCTTTGTGTGGCTTTTCCCCAGCTGACAAGTTTGGTGTTTTTCAAGAGAAGTTGTGATGGGCCGCCAGTGTCCATCTGTGCTTTCTAGCCCAAATTCCTTGTTATTTTGGTGGTCCCAGGTCAGCTTATGCTAAGGCCACCACAGGGCAAATTTGTAAGCCTTGTGCAAAGACTTTTAAAAATATAAGAAAATCAAAATAGCATAAAACACAACTGGGCATGATACCAACTCTTGACTTCAATAAAAACAGCCAATAAAAAGAGCTAATTAAAAGAACTCTGATGACATTCATCTGAAATTTTAGATTTCTTTATGTTTTAACAAATTAACAACAATGATAAGAGGACATTAGCAGCTTTTCTTGGGTCTCTTTGTTAACAATAACTCGATCCTGCAGCCACAACAGGGGATGTGGCCAAGTTTTAGCTGGCAGACCAGCAAGCCAATATTTTACACAATGGATGACATTTCTGAAAGCAGAGGCAGAGACAGACCCAAAGTCACACATTTAGTCCAACAAACAAGTTTCTACCATTTTTAATTGTATTTAGAGCAACAAAAGATTCCAAGATTACAAAAAGAGAACAGAACACTAGCGCTTGGAGCTGGTCCTGCTGCCCAGTGGAGGCCAAGTGCCACTGTGACAACTGAGCCCCATCTAAAGAAATTTCAAGCAAAATTGTTTTTTTTAAGAAAATCTTTGTACGATGCTTTCTTTCTCTCTCTCTTCTTTTTTCTTTCTTTTTTTCCCCTTCAACTTTGAAAATTAATTCTTATCTCTGTTTACATAGTCTGCGCCCTCCTGCTGTCAGATTAATTCCAAGGACAGCACAAGAATGTCATGTCTGAGGCACTCCCTAATCAATGTTCCAGTCTAGAGGAAAGCAGAAAGGTGTCACTGGGTTGTGAGGGGACTTTTTAATTTTTTTTTTTTCGCGTGGGTCGTTCTGATGGTGGCTGCTCTCAGCATCCAAGTGGCTTCTGGGATAGGACAACTCCACAGGCACTTCACTGTAGGACAGTTAACACCAAGGGCTAAGGTTGTAAGAGAATGCAAATCTGGCCTGTCACCTATGCAGAGTACAGGTTCCCATACTGTGAAGCAACAGCCAGAGAGGGAACCACCAGAGAAACAGCATTTCAGAGTTGTCTTTCCTTTGGTTTATGGATATGCGTGTGTTCTAGCCTTTGGTGGGCAAAGGAATCTGCAGCTACATGACAATCTTGTTAAGTAGCTTATGTAGGAAGTGTTTCAGGTCACAAGGGCCACCCATTCTAAGGCTTCTTATTTAATTCCCTAGGCTAAGAGACGGGTGGGGAAAAGAAAAAACCCAGCACCCTGCTATACTGAATTGGAATCAGAAGCCAATCGATGCATATTACCTACGTTCTGGCCAAATCAAATGAGGATAAATCAAAACTGAGGCAAAAGCTGTTTTTTCTATAAAACTCCACCTACTAAATTCAAATATCTACCACTCTTTCTATGGGTGAAGAAATTCCAAATGATTTGTTATCTCAGCTGAAATGTCTGAAGAGGAGTGACTAATGTGGATTTTTCTGCCTTCACCTAGAAATGGTTGAGTTGGGAGGCCCTGGGCAACAGATCCCGGTGTCAATCTCTTAGTCAAAGAAAAACACCCTACCCGTGGGCAGAAATGGACCTGCACCTACAGAGATACAACTTCTAGTACTCTGACAAGTTTTAACAGATAAAAACATATTTTCATTTGTCAAAATCTTTACAGAACATATCCAAAACCAGAATTACAGCACACAGACACCCATTAACAGGAGCACCTCAATCTCAGGTGAGGGAATTTGTGTGAAAGATGGAGCGCTTGCTCCAGGTTCCAATGCAGGAAACTGTCCTTCTCTCACAAGGATGGTGAAGACCAAAGAACAGTTCTCTTCTCCCAATAGCTCAGGTCCCATTAGGGCGCCACTGGTCAATCACTTGAGTAGGCTTTTGGCCCCAAGTTTGGGCCTTCCCTGTGGTAAATCTCAATCAGTTCCATTGAGTTTTTACACTTTCCACATTCATCTGTCTTGAACTAGTAAAGTACAATGTATCATGTCCTCTACTCTTTTTACCCCTCTGCTCCTTCACAGGACCTGTGGGTCAGACCCAATAGGGGAGAAAACTTTCAGTTATCTGATTAATCTACATGTCTTGTCTGTTCTGAGAGAGCTTCCATAACATAACTGCATCCTCTCTCACAAGTACATGGCATCAGGTGTGATCTGGAACCAAGTATAAAGATCCAGAGAAAGGTAAAGCTATCAGAACACACACACGCGCGCGCGCACACACACACACACACACACACACACTATATATATGTGTGTGTGTGTATATATATATATATATATAAAATATATATATATATATTTCAATTTTGAAACATGAATACAAATATTCATTTACAATATATTTCAACTTTCTGCCTTCAACTGCAGATAACTTCTTGTGCCATCCAAAGTGGGCAGAAATAAGGATTTCTGCCTGCTGTCCCTCTAGTGCAAAATCTAGTACTTTAAATGATTCCTTATCAGCAAGGGTTTCACATCTTCAGATAAGCTAACATGGGCACTAGCAAACACAGTGGCTAAGAATAGCTCCATTTCCAACCATGCAATGATGGAGCTTCAAGAATTTGCTCAGCAACTACTAAAGAAAAGGAAAGCCAGTTCTACTTATAAAATCACTTAGTGAAGGACCCATAAACCCATTTTCCCAAAATTATTTTCAACTCTTCCAAACATGTATATTATTAGGGAAAAAAAACCCCACAAAACTCTTATAAGTCAGTCACCAGCAAAGTCCTTTAGTCTGTCTTTGGACAGCTTATCAAAGAGGCACTAATGCTTGCTCCCTCCCTGCCCTTGTGAATTTTGGTATCTTAGCAGATACAATGTAATCTTTGGTTACATAATGTGATGCTTTCATCTTTCTTTTTAAAAACTGCTTTAAAAGATTTTCAAAAAGATTAATGGTGAGAACAGATCTGCCTACAAAGGCATCAGGGGTAGAAACTTCCTTTTCCAAGAAACTGAACATGCTGAATGGCTTATTTTGACTTTAAGTTTTGGATTTGATCTGGTACTTTGGCATTCCTGATTCCCATGACCCCTTGTAGTGGGTCAAACATGAAAACCACTCCCTTGGCCCAGTGCCCTCTCACCTGGGCAACTGGCACAAGATGATTCGTAGACAGCCAGCCTCTTATTTTTCCAGGGCTATGCAGGGGCCATGCTCCGGTAGTTACTGGACTGTCTCGAGAGAGTCTCCTGAAATGCAGCTTTGGTGCAGGGCTGGGAAGGGGCAGAGGAAGTGGCCTGGGCCTTTATGCCCTGCCAGATATCAAGGGAGAGAAGGGGGGAAAGGCCACATCTGTGCTGTGCCTAGTGAAATGAACACTTAGAAGCTACTTGAAGCTCAATGTTAGCTCATTTGTGTCAGTATCATGTGGATGGTGGACATATTTTCTCTTAAAGTACAAGTCGAATAAAACTTATTATGTATGCCTATATCCATTTGGAAGTAGAGTATGGACAGAGAGGGACTCTAGCATCAGCACATTGTTTTTCAACCTGGACAATTACCTCAGCAACTACCCAAAGGACAGAATGAAGCTCTCTATATTTTTTTAGTGCCAGTGAACATACATAAAAATATATGTATTACAGATTTTCTTTTTTCAAAGATATATGACAGTCCTTCAAAATATCCCTTTCTCAGAGTAAGGGAATTAAAAAAAATAATAAACTTTCCAAGAACAACAACATTGCCTGTGGCATAGAAAAAGCTATGAAACAAAGAATCCAACAACTCCCATGTCAACACAGAGGCTGGGCCCAGGCGAGCTGCCCAATGAACGAGAGCTGAAACCGCCACACGACTCTTTTCTTTGACTACAGAGTTCGTGATCCTGGCAGCAGTCTGCTGCCTGGCACAGACGAGGTCTTTTCCCTGGTGCTCCTTCTTTTTCTCTTCCTCACTCTTCATCCACATCAAGCACTGCCAACTTGTTTGGAGATGGTCCTCGTGACTTTTCCGGTGAGTGATCCTCATCTTCTAGCTCGCCAGTTAAGTGGGTCTGAGTGGCCAGTCCTTCACAGGTGAGTACAGTATACCAACCATACCAACTCTGTTTGTAGAGCAGAGTGCATGCAAAATGAGACTTCTGTCAATTACATTGGCTAGAACATCAATGGCCAAAAGAAAAAAAAAATAATCCTCCTCCTTTCATCCATGGGAGAACAGAGCCAAGCTAAAACCTCCTTTGTTCACTCAAATCCAAGCACAGAAAGAGAAGGCCTAAAGCCTTGTGTAGGCTATTTTTCCCTAGTCTTGTCATTTGGAAATTTGGAGTAATCCAGTTGTTGCTTTTAATTACACTGCTGTTTCACTGATTTTTGGCTTTTGCAAATGAAAAACATATATTCATAGAGACAAGAGTCACAACTGGGAAACCCATAAAGATGAAACATTTGATAGAGAAATGTAAAGGAGAGCTTCTAGTATTTACAAGGAGAGATATGAGAATGATATAATTCAATCCATGTATCACAAAAGATGAAAATCATTCCAAAACAGATGTAAAGGACCTATTAAAATGTAACCTAGTGTAACTGAAAAGAGTGGTGGAATTTTTTTCTGTTTAAAACAGCTAAAAGTGATCCTGTACATGAGCCAGATGGTGTAGTAATAAAGAAAACCAGAATGTGTCTATCCCATCCCAGAAAGGGAACCTGTTAGCTTTAGTTTTGTCCAGCAGTCTTGGATTGGCATATTACTCATCTTAGGTTCCCCTCTCCCTTGTTATTTAAAGAAGCTGTTTTGCAAGTTCGTTTGGCTATTAATATCAATGCAGAAATCAGGGAAGGAAACCCTTGTGGATCATATCATGTCACTCAGAAACTATCCTCTCAACAAACAGAGTGAACCAATTAAAATGGGCAGCTTGATGACTGGCCCTTGATTTCTTGAGTTCAACAGATGAGATTAAGAGCTAAGTAAGGAGGCAGTGGCCAAGATGAGAAAGTAGGTGGACATTTTGCCTTGCACTTGGGGTTGGAGAATGAAGTCAACAGAACACAGGCGTGCCAAAAGACTAGATGAAACCAGTGTCCCAGGGCACACCTTGAGTTCATGGGTGGCAATGTATTGGAGCCACACCAACCAGACCTTTCCGGAAGAAACCATGGTTCTATAGAAAGTCTCAATGGTTTGGCCTCCCTCTGACTAAGAGGCAGCAACAAAGGTGGGGAATCTGAGTGAGTATGGGCAATGTCAGAGCCCAGAATCAGCAGCAGAGGAGGATGATGAGTGAACTCACCAGATGGTGTTCATCTGACTTTAGGCTTTGCCGCTGAAGATTTTAATTCAGTAGTCAAAGTCTCCTCTTTGTTCCTTCTCTCTTCTCATGACTTCTGCAGGTGGATATGCTGGGTGGCAAGAAGAGCATTTGCAGGGTTTCTGGTTCTAGTGCCTTCATTCTTCCCACCCTGGTAATTGAGTTTTCTCTTCAACCCTGATCTGGGCAGCCCCTTTAGCTGCTCTAAAGAAGGAAGTGAGAACTTCTCCACTTGCTGGAAGGGTGTCATCTCTGGGGGACAAGGACAAGACACCCAGTTTGTCTGATCCCTTTGATGCCTTCTTTCCAGTTTGTCTAAGGGCTCCAGCGATCTGACAGTTGGTAAGAAATCTTTGTGACTACTGGCATCTACAGATAGATGTCAGAGCTGTTGGCCTGCTAACCTTCTTGATGGGGGGAGCTCTTAGCAGAGAATCTGTGAACATGCCCAAAAGAAGCAAACAGGCTTGACCACCATGGCTGAAATGCAGTGTGATGAAGTTCGGGCCTACAAAACACTGAATGGAGGACATAAGGTGCTTGTGGCTTCACGGAGTTTGGCAGAAAACTTCATTCAGGTCTTTTAAAGGTGGGGAAAATGTAGTGGCAGTGAAAGTTTAACTATTCAGTCAGTGTCCTAAGCAGGAGAACAGTCAAGCTATCACTTTCTTCTCCTCTGGCTCCAGCTCCTCTCTGACTCACACATGAGAAAGCAGACCTGGATCCAAACGGGGCCTTACAAAGGGTTAAATCTCTGCTCCCCTTCTTCTCAGTGGTCTGACTTTTCTGTGGAAGTCACCAAGTTTTGGCTAAAGAGAACATTCAGTTCAAAGGTCTTAGAAAAACTATTGAAAGTCAATTTGAGGTTGGAGGCAGAGAGTGAGAAAGAAAAGGGTTTGGGGGTGAGGCATTAACATGCAGACAAATTTTCAACAACAAGCACATTTTCAGTATAATGAATTGCTCTACAGTTGAGCAGTCTAGCCCCCAGGGGCCAAGGCTGTGGGCAGGTACTGATGTTCCATCTGCCCTCCTTGTCCTCTCCTCTCTCTCTGTCCAGCCCCCTGCCCAACTCAGCTCTGGGGTCACTCTGCCCTCTAATGGCAACAGCCATTGGCAGAAAATAAAGTCTCCCATGGAGGGAGGAGATGAAAAAATCAGTAACTTCCCAGGGGCCTGCAATTTTCACCTTCTAGTCACTATTGGCCTCTTTGGGGATTTCTATATATTTGTTTGTATGTGTGTAATTATTTATTTATTTATTTATTTATTTTTGAGGAAAAAACACTAGCAAGGTTTTTTGGCTTATTTTTCGTTTTGTTTTTGCCTTTTTTTTTTTTTTTTGCTTGCTTTTGTTTTGATTTCCCCAGATAATCTTAGCTCTCTAAACTTCCCGTGGCATAAGATAAGTAAACGTTTGTGTGGCTGGCAGAGAGTAGTGCTGTAAACAAGCACAACTTGATACTGGGCCACATGAGGATCATCACAGATTTAAAGGCATACAACACCATTCAAAACACAGATAGGAGTCACAATGGGGAGCAAAGTCTGAAGTTGCCATGGGAGGATTAGATAGGGAGGGAAGAAGAAAACGAAAGGAGAGAAAGAGAAAAAAAAAAGCCCAGCAAATAGAACTCAGGAACATGTTCATGACAGACTGTACATCAATAGAGGAAATTCCCCAAGGCACTGCAGAGGAGTAGTGCAGAGTTATAACAGGCAGAAGACATCTGAAAGGGGGCATGAGCTGGGGTGAGGAAATAGGGATTTCCAATGCTTCACTGGGTGTGGAAATAGATGGGCTTGACTTTCCCAGAAAGGATCTTGGGCACTTGCACAGAGATGATCTCTGCCATCATTTCCGGAAAGTCCACGCTCACCATGTGTGACTTGATTAGCAGGTCAAAAGTGAACTGATGCAGCTCTCTCGCAATCTGTAGGGAACAATAAGAGAGAGAAAAACAGGGTTGACAAGGAGGTGGGCTCTGCTAGACTCTTCCCTAACCTTTGATTTTTGGTCTTTCAGTCTTTTGTTTCCTCCCCCTTCCCTGTCCTTCCTTGGTCCTCCCCCATGAGGTCGTGTGTGTGTGTGTGTGTGTGTGTGTGTGTGTGTGTGTGAGTGAGAGAGAGAGAGAGAGAGAGAGAGAGAGAGATGGTCTCCATGGAGTCACTGAGGGCTCCCAAGCGATGTCTTATACCATTGTAAGCTTTCTGACTCAAGACTTCTCCAGCTTGTGCTCTCACCCCAGCCTCTGCACTCCATCTCTCTCTCTCTCTCTCTCTCTCCCCCTCTCTCCTCTCTCTCTCTGTCACACACACACACACACACACACGCGCGCGCACACACACACAGACAAACTCACATGAACATGACTCAAAGAAGAGGGGAGAAACATCCAGGTCTGTTTTGTCTGCCTAGAGAATTCATCTGCTGTAAGTCCCTTCCCTGAGTCCCAACTGCTCTGTTCTCAACTCCTCCACCCCTTTCACAATATCCAGCTGGGACACTGTGACCCGTGTTCCTTTCTTCACCACATTTTCTTCCTGGACCACACTCAAAGCCAGAGGGGAATGGAAGCACCTCCCAACAGGTGGTGCCAGACCCTAGAGAAGCATATTATCATTGGCTCTATCAGGCTGTTCTCCCTGATAAAGCACCCTCCATCGTTTGCTTACAGGCTGCACGGAGTCCAGGAGCTTGGTGAGCTGGTAGAAACGCCTTGAGCAGGATGTGGGATTTTTTCTTTTGCATGCAATGATACGATCGAGTTCCTTGATGTAGTTCATTCGAAGTTCATCAAAGAATTTTTGATTTTTCAGCCCATCCACTGGAACTGATGTGGGATGAAGACAGAATGGGGAGGGGAAGCATGCCCACGAAGGAACATTAGACAAAGCACCAAGTTTTCTGACCACAAACTTGACCCCCACCCCCACAGGGAACCATCTACTTGGCTTCCTGTTAGTTGAAGTCTGTGGGCTTGGGGACTTCAGTCTGTCAGGGAGATCTCAGGGGAAAGGATAGCTGGATCCAATCTGAAGGGAGTCAAGTAAATCAAATTTCCTGAATCTTTTCTTTTTCTACTCTTCTCATATACTCATTTTTTAGGACCTAAGCTTTTATGTCATTTACAGTCAAACCCTGATTTAGACAACTAAAACACATAGCTTTGAATATCAAATTTTGCCTTTCTCCCTCAACAGAGGCTAAGAAAGGGCTCTTGTTAGAAAAGATATTAAAGAAAAGTTCCTTGGCTGCCAAATAAATCCTACCTGAGTTGCTTACATAGACCTCCTCCTGTTGGCAGAAGAGGAAATCTTTCCAGGAGGAAATGCCTCCTGCTTTACTGCCCTGCAAGGAATACAAGGTGGCCCATGTTTGTTTCTATAGCAGAAGCTGTGGAGAAATTCACAGACCTGCTATAACCAGTCAAAAAGGCCTTGTCCCAAAGATAGACTAGGGATAGGTGGGGAATCTGATGGAAGCTGACTTCTAGCAAATACATTGGCTTCTAGTCATGAAATTGTTTCTTGTTAGAAGAATGATACTGAGGGAGAGTACAGTGGGGATGGGGAGGGGAAATGAAGAAGGGAAATGTCAAGGAGCTGGCTTCTCCCTAATAACGTTTTAATGGCAAAAGTGGTCCTCTCTGAGTCTCTGTGCCCTCAGGGGCATTCCCTGCACCTCTAGGCACTTACTAATGCTGAAGAGTAGCAGCGCTTTCATGCACAGGAATTCCTGGGGGGTGATTTGGAGCCATCCAAACTCTTGAGAGAGGTGCCTCATTCGGACACACTGGCTGTACATCCGGGATTTGTGCATGCGGTACCTGGGAAGGAGATACATAGAGGAAAAAGGAATGAGGGGAGGCTTGCAATAAGCCCAGAGGGAATGTCTCTGATTGCCCTTCCTCCCCAGGTTCTCCAAGAAGAGCTTGCTGTTTCTCCTGCTGATGCTTCAGGGATCAGGATGAGGTTTTTGTTTGTTTGTTGGTCTGTTTTTTTTTTTGTTTTTTTGTTTTTTTTTTATCTCTCTCTTTTCCAAAATCCTGACATCCTGATTACTACTATCTTCCCTGGCCAGGATATGGGTTAGCACATGGAATTTCCAGGTCTCTGTGCCCCTTCTGTTTTCTGAGTCGGGGACAAGAAAGCCTAACCAAATGAACACAATGGGGCAGGCACATGGTCTCCCTGACTACAGTTCTAATATCCCATCTACAGCCAGAACAAGAACCTGCCTCCCAGGCAGCTCAACATGAAGGATTTTTAGGAGAAGCCCCAGTAGTCAGCTCTTAACATCAGGACACCAGGATTTGCAAGTGACCCGAAGTGTTTGGTCATCCTGTTGACCCCTTTGCCTCTGGCCTGGAATACTAGAAATTTAATATTTCTTCAAAAACTTCCAGTGAAGGAGATTCCACATTGTTCTTTCAAAATGAGTTTCAATGTTAAATCTGCCAGGGAGTGTTTTTGAATGTCTAATTTAAATGTCCCCTGCTGAAGGGGAGCCCATTCCCTCATATGCTGGCTGCTCCTTACCACAGTTTGGAAACTGTAGACATATGTGAGCTGCATTTATTATAGTTACTTCTGAACAGATCACCACATTATCACCTATAAATTATACGGGGAGGTGGCCAATGCTTGGCCAACTTTTCAAGGAAGAGCACCCTCTTGGTTCCATGGCTGACCATGGCATACCTCTAAGAGAAGACACAGCATCCTCATGCTAGTAGGCTTTCTAGTTTTCAGCACTTCAAAAATTGTGTGTGTGTGTGTGTGTGTGTGTGTGTGTGTGTGTGTGTAAGACAGAAATTGTGCAGCATGTGCAGAAAGGGAAGGAAATCTGACACCCACTTAAGTGGTGAGGACAAAGACCTCCCAGATGGAGCCTAAAGGCTATGGTTTGACATTTTGGTTTCCAAGCCACTAGCCTACTCCACAGGATGAGAAGGCCTGGTATTGTCTGGGTGGAAACTCAGCATCCTATCTCAGAGAGATCTTGGCTGTCCTGGAGAAAGAGAGAAGGGGGCAGATGGTGTAGAATTATTCAACTCAGGCTGAAGCCCAACTGGAAAGAGGAAGTGTTTAGATGGTATCACAAATCAATTGAGCAGAACAGTGTTGCTCCAAGCTCTTTCACTATAGAGAATTTTTTAGTAAGATTGGCTGACCCTGAGGTCTGGCCCTGCTCCAGTCTCCAATGTACTTTCCCACCTCTGTTGATGACAATGCTGCAATCTTTTTTTACCATTGAAATCACAATGCTGGAATGAGGATTCCTTTAACATTGCTGCAGGCCTCGGGGCAGAAAAAGTGGGGAATGGAGGAAAGAGAAGGGGAAAGGAAAGGGAGGAAATTCATAGGGGAAGGGGACAAGAAAGGGGGAAAAAGGGAAAAAATACTAGGGAGACAGTTAAAGGAAGGAAGAGAGAGGAGAATGGAGGGTATAAAAATGAGGCAGGAATGGAATTTAGGAGGAGAGCAGGGTTGGTGGGAGTGCAAGAGAGAAAATAAGATGAGAAATGAAGATTGGAAAACACTAAGCACAGTGCCTGACACATAGCAGGTGTTCCATAAATGACATGTAGAAAGGTGCTATTATAATACTCTTCAGCAGTCTCCAGATAAAATTTGAGGCATATAGAAGTTCAGTAATTTGCCCAAGGTCACACAGCTAAAGTTCAGGCTCATTATCCTCACAACATGTGATCTCTACAAAGACAGAAGGAAAGGAAAAAACAGGGCTGATAATAGAGTTTGGTGTTGAAGAGATCAGCAAATGGGTTGACCTACTTTGAACAAGTTCTTATCTCCCTCTTTGGGTCTGAGGCTCCCCATTAGCACCTTAGGGAGGCTGGCAGCAATTAGTCACTCTCAACTGGAGAGTACTGCTTCTTCAGTGGGTGTTAGAAATGCGTGGGAGCAGTTTGGGCTGTCAGAATGACTGGAATCCTCTTTGGTATAAAGTAGGCTGGTGCCAGGTATGTCAACCATATTCTACATATTGACAAAATTATTTTTCCCAATATGTCAAAATAATCCATGTTGAGAAACACTTATCTAGATGTTTGTAGACACCCTGAGAGTTCTAACATAGTGGCTTCCTACAGGAGGAATAGGGGTCCTATTGTTTCAGGAGCCCTGGGATTTGATGGGTCTAGGCCTCTGACCCTGTGGGGAGGCCTTTTTATAAGCTGAACAAGACTGGACCAGGAAGCTGAGGTGGGATGCCACATGCTTACTCAGAGGTAGAAAAGGAAATGAGGATTTAGAGAACAGCCAATTATCACTTTTCAAAGCTCCAAAGGTCTCAGAGCTCTGGGGAAGGTAGAGCAGGTGCTCATGGAGTTGATTCAATTGCTTAAGGGCAGCAGGGGTTTGAGGATGGGAGATGAACAGTTAGGGGGCTTTTCAAGGCCTGCCCCAGAAGATGGCATCATAGGCAACTTTTTGGAGGTCTGAAAACCACAAAGCAGTTTGTGCCAAAAGCCTAGTGGTTATTCTTAGCTTCTGGCTACCAGGCTGGCAGGGTTGGGAGAGGGCAGCTGGGGACGCTCACTCTCCCTCACATTGCAGTGCTGTACTGGAAGGAACCACTGGCCTGTAGATTTTATTTTAAGACTCTTCTGGGTTAGAGGGCTGAAGAGGGGGGAAGGTCAATTCCTGTCCTGACTGGAAGGATTCTCTGTGGGGAGACTAGCTCAAGGTCCTTGGGAAGATTTCTCTGGCCAGCTCCATTCATTATGCCATCGAGGGACCTCATACAGCAGACATAGAAAAGATTATCATGCCCGGCTGAGGTGGGCAGATAATGAGGTCAGGAGTTCAAGACCAGCCTGGCTAACATGGTGAAATCCCATCTCTACCAAAAATACAAAAATTAGCTGGACATTGCTGGCTGGCATCTATAAGCCCAGCTACTCGGGAAGCTGAGGCAGGAGAATTGCTTGAACCAGAGAGGTGGAGGTTGCAGTGGGCCGAGATCATTGCACCACCACCCTCCAGCCTGGGTGGCAGCGCCAAACTCCATCTTGGGGGGAAAAAAATATCACTCTTAGGGAACGGTGGATCAGAAAGGGACTTTTTTTTTTTCTTCTTGCCCACTATGGGCCAGACATTCCACATCTGTCAGTTCCCATTTAGTTATCATAAGAAATTACTTATGAAGGTTCTATTATCATTAATTGATGAAGAAATTGGGGGTCAGAAAAGTTAAGGGTCTTTCCCAAAGATGCTGATTAAGAAAATAATAGAACTGAGATTTTAGTGGAGAAAAATGTAATTCCAAAATCTGAGCCACTGGCCAAATTCATGATGTTATATAGAGCTAGTGGCAGGGCAGGTATTAATTAAAGCTGTTTAAGAGAAAGAAAATGGCAGTACCAAGGTCACACAGACAGAGAGTGGTAGAGGTACTCCTCCCCATCAGTTACCACCATGACGCAGAAGAGCTGGGATTCACACGGAAATACATTTGAATCTTCTCTCCAACAGGCACTAGCTCTGTGACTTTGGGTGAGTCACTTTACTTTGCTGAGCCTGACTTTCCCCGTCCATAAAAAAAATAGAGTTATCTATAAAAAGGGGAGGTCAGGTCACCATGAGGACTCAATGAGATAGGATTTAGAAAGTATCTAGCATATTCTTGGCACAAACTAATTGCTCAGCAAGTGGTGACTAGCAGTAGCCTTTGGTGGTAGCAACAGAACCCAAGAAACTTCAGCCCTTAAAGCCAGAGTCTTTCTGCCTCTTTTATATGTTGCTCAAAGTGAAGGGGAGGAATCTTTCCATGTGGTTCTGAGATAAGCTGTAAAGGAGACCAGAAACACGACCAGGATTGGTTCTTGGGTGTGAAAGGGGTAGTCTCAGCACCATCCTCCTCAGCTCCTACCAGTTGGCTGAAAGCCAGGGCAAAGCTGCCTCATACCGAGTTGGCTGGCTGGGGCATCCAATGCCACACCTGCAGGTCAAATGAGGTAAGCTTCACTGTCACTCCATCACCATCACCACCAACTGGGTCTGGCCAAGCTGCTGTATTTTAGTGAGGTCTGGGCCCCAGGAGCACTTACTCATTGAAAACCAGATCAGGGGCAAAGTAGAGCATCCTGGAGTTGACATTGGTGAAGGATCGCCAGCCCATGGCAAACACCATGAGCCCCATCCAGGAGTACTGAATGACAGCCATCTGGTCGTCCACGTGTAAGTTGCGGAAGCCTGGAGAAGAAGAGGCAGAGGCAGTGGTCAATCTGGGTACTGACGGGCTGAGCTAAGTCTGAGCCCCTGCTGGGTAGAGATGCTCTGGCATTTGGACATCCCCTAAGGATCCCCAGGGACCATCCAGACTGGCCACTGAGGGGTGGTGGGGAAAAGCACAAACTATATGGTGAGGATAATATTCGTTGTCCTCCCTACATCACTGAGCTGCTCAAATGAGATGATGATGGAGAAAAAAAAGGGCATTGTCAGTTGTAAGAGAAAAATAATCTAACACCTATTGACTGCATATACGAGCAAACTCTTTTTTTCTTTTGATTTCCATTGGATTGCTTTTTTAAAAAAACTTAAAAAATATTTTGGGTATATGATAGTTGTATGTATTTATGGGGCACATTTAACTCTTTTCTAAGCACTTTACTTATATTATCTCATTTAATATTCACAACAATTAGTAAAGTAGGTACTATTATTATCTCCATTCTGTGAACCAGTACAAGTGAGTCAGAGAGAGATTAAGGAACTTGTCCAAGATCATACAGCTAGTAATTGGTAGACCAAGTTCCAAAGCAAAGCAGTCAGATTCCAAGGTCTGTGCTCTTGATCACTCTACCTTTCCGAAGATGCAGGATAACATCATTTCTCCCACATAAACAGTTTTCACTTCACAAAGCTCTTTTCCAGCTATGAGCTGGTTTGACCCTTCTAACAACCCTGGGAGACGGATATTACATACAGTGTACAGTGTATGGAGAGATGTCTTGACAGCCACTGCCTCCTGTTGACCACTTTCATGTTCCCTTTCTTGCGTCCATCCCACTTTCTGCCTGGCAGTTCCTCTCCATTCTTTTCTACTCAATAGGTAGCCTGGCCCTACTAGTTTCCCACCTTACTGCCATCCCCATCTTACTGCCATCATTATATATGAACAGGCCCTTTATGACCTGCTGCCTAGACTGATCTGTTGCCACTTGCCCTCTCACATGCCTCTATATCTCTGTTATCTCTGCACAGGCAGTTGCTTTTGCCTAGAATGCATTCCTCCTTCTCAGGTCTTTCATCCGGTTAAACACCTACTCATCTTTCAAGTCTTCACTCAAAGGCTACCTCTTCTGTGAAGGCTTTTCCAACTCATCCAAGAAGAAGGCTTAAAGATTCTTATTTTACATTCTCATTGCTCCTTGTGTAGCCTCACACAGTTATAGCACTCATTACACAGCATTGAAATCTATGTACATACATGTCTGTCTCCCCCACAAGACTTAGAGCTTCTTGAAGACAGGGACCATATCTTCATATTCAAGTTTACCTCCCTAGTACTTAGTACAGTCCACGTATTTGAGTGGGCACTTAAGAAACCTAAACAAATGGCCTAAAGATCCTCAATTTGTTTTCCTTTTATAAAATGAGAATTAAATGATCTCCAAATTACCTCCCTTAAGCTCAGAGAGCAGAGGCTCCCAGATGCTACCTCTACAATAACACACAGGTAGTACAGACATGGCCATGTTCTCCTGGAGGTTCTGAAACAGTTGGATGCTTAAAGTTATAAAGGCATCACCTCAGAGCTCATCCCTACCAACACTCTCTCTTCTCACTAACAAATCCAGAATTATCTGAAATTTTGTCATCATACCTCATTAGGAATGCTTCCCCAAATGTAGACCAAACTTCTCACTTTCCTGTTGATGACCTAATTTAACTCTCACAATAATCCCAGAGGTTAGGTGATGTGACACTTATTTTACCAACAAGGAACATGAGGGCCAGAGAAATAAATTGACTTGCCCAAGGTCATATGGTTTATATGTGGCTGAACTAATACTAGAACCCAGGTGTTCTGATTCTGTTCTCCAGTGTTTTTTCTACTCCACTGCTGAAGGTTACAGCTCAGGAACCACCAAGGTCACCAACTTTTGTCAGCCATAGGATCAGGTCTGAAGTCTACATTATCCAGATACATTGTTCTGCTTGGTTGGTCCCTGTCCACTCATATAGCCCCATTTCCCTGTTCTTTTCCTTTAGATCCTAAGCCTTCCAGATATCAGGGATTCTAGAGTACCTCATCTTGGCAGTCTTAGCTCCCAGGCCTGTGCTTCCCACCTTCACCGTAATGACACACTGACAGACTGGCTGGAGCCTCAGATCCCAGAGTAGTTCCTGTCTGGAACCCTTCTGTAGCACAGAATGCCTTGGACTGACCCTTCTCAGTAGGAAATAAGAAGCAGGGTCTAGGCATGTAGCAACCAGGGATCTCTTAGAGAAGAGGCCTGGGAGGTTGAACCCTGAATATCTTGGGTAGGAGGCAGTGGGGAGCAAGAAAAGTCTTTGGCTGGTGAACCTTGGTCTTCTAGTGGAGTGTGTGAATGTGAAGGCCCATGGAAGGATGAGAATTAAATTGTACAGGTATGAAGCAAATTGTCCATACTGATGCTTATTTTTTTCTCCCTAAAATGCTGCCGAACTAACAAACAGGAGAGAAAAGGGAAAGCTTAAGTTGGCCATAATATTAATTAACTGTGCTTAATGAGAGCTGCTTAGCACGGAAGCCCAGTAACTGTGCACATATCAGCAATATGGCTGGCTAATCTCCCTAGAGTCTAATCTGATTATAATACCTGACTCTGTTCTCTAATGCCCAATCTCTGAAGTAGCCTGCATGACTATCAAGGGATTACTTGAGGAAAGAGTAGCCGCAGCCCTACAGATTTCCTTAAGTATGCATTCACTCAATGCCCATTTGCCATTGTGTTAGGCTGTTCTGGAGAAACAGAGAGGAGTCATTCTCAGGTTTTGAAACACATTAAACAGGCTAGGGAGCAGAAGCAGTTTATTAGACACTCTGTTTTCTCACTAGAATCCAACTGACATCATATTTTTTTCATGTGCAGCAGAAACTTGTAGTCTCATGTCTGGTCTGGGAGAATAGGCTCAAAGAAAGGCCAGTTTGGAAATCTTTGCTGCTGTAGTGCATCTGCCTGCCAAGGTCTTCAGAGAAGACAATTTCACCTTGTGGTCCATGCATGAGCAGGCAAGGCAAGTGGTAGCTAAAATTGAGTTTCATTAAAGCAGTGGCTTAGCACTCAAGTCTCATAATAATAAACCACCATTTACAGAGCATTTACTATGTTTCAGGCTACCTTACTAGGTGCTCTTTATACATAATCTCTTTGTTGACGACAATTTGAAAGGTAGCGATTATTCTATCATCTTACAAATGAGGACACAGAAGCACAGAGAAGACATGTGATTTACTCAAGGTCACAGAAATAGTCCATAGCTAGGATTCCAAACCAGATAAATTAGATTCTAAATATACTGTGCACACCCAGTCTACTCACCCACTCTAAATTAATAGTTATCATTTATTAATGTGCCAGGTACTCTACTAGGCAATTTCCATACATCATTACTGTCGTAGAAAACTTACAACAAAATTTATCTTATTAGGGGCCTAGCACAGTTCATTTTACAGGTCAAGAACTCAATCTATTGAATTAGTGAATTACTTGAACTTGTAGGTAATTATAGATAATATGAAGAACAGTTCTTATGAATGTGGTAATTGGCTTTCTTTTGAAGCTATTCTTTTAAAAGATTCGGAGTCAGAGATCACTTAGTCTGGCAAGCTAGATGGTGAACTGATATTGGTTTGCAGATTTGTTAATGTAAGGGGAGGGGACTTTCCATCCTGGTGGCTGGGCCAAGGAAAGCCCCAGTGATCCCAAGTCATACAAATTCTGCTATAGAGTTTTGCACTAGGTTATTGTCAAGATAACCAATTTAGAAACCTGAAGGTCTAGGTCAAGTTCTGGTTCCATGTGTTAAGTGACCAAATGGAGCAAGTTAGTTATCCTCTTTGAGCCTTGGCATGTGAAATGGAAATAATAGTCTCTATGATTCATAGAATTGTTGTGAGGATTAACTGGGATCATATATATGAAAAAGCTCTGTAACTTATAAAATGAGATAAGTGTTTGGAAACTGCTTGGGAAGATTAAACTTTGAATCTTTGTCAAACACATGATATCAAAATATCCAGATGAAAAAGTGATAAGAATTAAAGCAGCTTTCTCCTTTTTCTTTTTTATATTTTTCCTCTCTGTGTGAACCCTCTGCTTTGGCACAGAACATATCCAATCAGAGTCCTTGGGTTTCCTTCCCAGTGATCTTATTGCCTAGTCAACCTCAGCTTCCCAAGCTGAGAAGGTGCAAGAGATGGTTAGGGCTGTGACCAGGCCTAACCTGTGAGTTGGAAATACAAATCTAAGACTTGACAGCCAACATGCAATGTCTTCAAATGCAGCAAGCCCACAGTATGACCCAAGTGGCCTTCAGTGAAGCCTTGGCCCCTCACTGTAAAGCCCAGAGTTACAGAACTGCAGTGGTGCTGCAGCCTACAGGTGGAGTGGAATAAAGGGAGGATTTGGAATCAGGAGAGAACCTGGGCTCAAGTTCTGGTCCTGCTATTTTCTGACTATGTAACTATAGGTCAATCACATTATTCTCACAGCTTCCCTATTTGGTCTGTAAAACAGGAGAAAGAATCTCATTTTATAGGATTCCTATAAGAATCAATTCAGGTAATATATACAAAATTGCTCTGTTCACTATACATTTCTACCTGAATGGCAGTTATTATTGAAAGGCCGGTTAATCTTTGACTCCACAAGAGAAGGTTTAGTTGTTATTATTCCAAAAGAGTCTTTAAATCATAATTGCAAGATTAGGAGAACCTTTAAAGAGCATATACTTCACTGGTTTTCAAACTGTGTTCCTCGGAGCCCTAAGATTTTGCAAGAGTGACCTGGGGGCTTCCCTGGGATAGAGAGAAAGAGGCTGAACTGGTGAGGCCCAAGCCACAGACTCTGGCTTTAAATAAACTAGCTCCACTCATATCTGTGTACAATTCTTTTGAGAAATAAAGCACTTGGCTGTTAAATGAAAGTTTGTGAATCATTGGATAGAGGATCTCTAAGAATTCCTTAAGCTGTAATATTTTAATAACCAGACTTGTTTAAGCAACAGATGACATAAGAAAGAAGTGAGTTCCCCATCACTGGGGAACTTCTGTTATCCAACTTCTGTTAGACCAACAGTTGATAATTCTTTCACTATCACCTAATCTTTCCTCCTATTATGATTCCTTAGGTAGTTTAAAGTGCACAAAGCATTTCTCGAAGCAAAATTTGAAAGCCATCAATTTGGTACAAACCATGCCTTATACATTATACAGATAGAGAAACTGAGACCCAGAAGGGGAAGGAATCACACAATAAGTTACTAGCAGAACTAAAAGTAGATCTGAAGTGTTCTGATTCCCAACCTCATGTTCTTTCTACCATATCATATTATGAGAGTTCCCATGATATAGTTCCTAAAGGTGACACTGAAGACAGAATGTCAGTCAGGCTGGAGATTATCTTTGGGGTGAGCCTGTGTGTGCAAATATAGAAGAGTATCCTAAGGCATATATGGATATGTCTATGTGATTTTGTGATTAAGGGAAATTTTGCTGACCATTTCTGTGAGTTAAATGTGAAAGCATGACTGCTGTGCATCAATGTGGGCCACATAGGACACCTTATAATATTATCTTTCTCTTTGCTTTCTGAGTCTCAATCCCTGTATGTTTAAAGTGAGATTTATAACAATCCCTCTCCCATAGGGTTACGATGAAGACTACCTGAGTTAATGGGCAGAAAAGCACCAGACGTGGTGGCTGGCCCATAGGAGCGTTCACTAAATATGATCCCCCTTATCTCATGCTCCCACTTCCCTTTTCCTTACCAGGCAAGGCCTTGGCCCACTTGACCACATGTACAAGCTGTCTCTCTCCCAGTTCATTGAGGCTAGAGAGCAAGGCTGCGAAGGAGTCGGGCTGGTTGTTGTCATGTCCAGCACACACCACACCTGGCTCAATGGCCTCCAGGACATTCAGAAAGATGGGCTGACATTCATAGCCTTCAATGTGTGACACTGTCAGCTTCTGGGCTGTCTCCTCAGTGGGGCTGGTGGTGCTGGAAGCCTCTCCTTCCTCCTGTAGTTTCAGATTACCAAGTTTCTTCAGCTTCCGGGCTATGGGGCAGGAAGAGAAACTTGAATTTATCATCAGTGTTCAAAAACACACAATGCAACTACCTTGTTAGAAAAACTGCCCGAGCTAAGAAAATCATCATTCTCCCTGGTCACAGACTCTAAACTCCTTAAGGACAAGTGCTCATTCAACACTGGTTGAATGTATAATTCGTCATCCCAAATCCGTGCTAAACCCAAATTTTTCATAGCTTGCAGAGGAAAACTCTGATTCTTGTGCCAGACCAACCTAACATAGTCTTGGATTCAGCTCTGCCTCAATGCAGGCTTCAGTATTCATACCTGGAACCTTTAATTAACTCATTTACTACTATATTAATGATTCATTTTCATTCATTCATTCAGCAGATATCCATTGTTAGACCTTTGCTTCTGGGTGACAGAAAAGACACAGGCCCTGGCCCAGGCTGGTAGCCTTGCCACAGTCAATTCTAGAAAAAGTCAGACTGGAAAATGCTGCAATGGAGGCATCAACAAAATAGGAAACCACTAATCTTTTTACACAGGTGGGTTTAGAAAATGCTTTATATGAAAGATAGTATTTGACCTAGAATTTGAAGATTGATGAGGATTTCACCAGGCAAAGGTGGGCAGAAAGGTCATAAACAAAAGCACTGAGGAGTGTTTGGGGAACAACCAGAGACTAGTATGACTGAAGCATATGTTGCGTATATGGGAAAGTGGTTAATAATGGGGTTGAAAGCAAAGATGGTGCTTGATTTTAAAGGAGCATGTATATCATATTAAGAAATCTGGCTGAGTAAGGTGGTTCATACCTGTAATCCCAGCATTTTGGAAGGCTGAGATGGGAGGAGTGCTTGAGGCCAGGACCTCAATATCAGCCTGAGCAACATAGCAAGACACTACACCATCTCCACAAAATTAGTAAAAAACTAAATTAGCCAGGTCTGGTGGTGCACATCTGTAGTCTCTGCTACTCAGGAGGCAGAGGTGGAAGGATTGCTTGAGCCCAGCAGTTCTAGGCTGCAGTGAGCTATGATTGTGCCACTGATGCTCTAGCCTGGGTGACATAGTAAAACACTGTCTCTAAAAAAATAAAAATAAAAAGTAAGTATGGGTTTTATCTTATAAGTGATAGACAAATACTGAATGCTGTAAATCAAAGGAGTGATGTACATGTGTCTATGTCTAGCATGTCTAGCCGATTGCTAGGGAAAGAGACTAGAAATGGAGAATGACTAGACTTGTTTTTTGGGTCCCAGAAAGAACAGTGACTTGGATTTTAATCTCTCTTTCTCTTTCTGTCTCTCTCTGTCTCTAAACACACACACATACATGCACACACACACATACATACATTTTGATAGTTAAAGCGCTGGGAGATGGAAAAGTTGCCAGGCACACATATCACTGGAAATGATCAAATACTAGATGCACAGTGGTTAAGAATTCAAGCATTATATAGGAATGGGGTTTTTTAAAGTGGCCTTGAAGTTCCCTTCCATCCTCAGACTATCGAATTCTATCCTATCATTTTGGTTCAACTATGGTAATTTTATGGTATTCCATTTCTCATTGAATACACATAGTTGCTCATAGTTGAACATACACTATAACATACATATTGATTTTTTTCTTTTTTAGCAAAGGGGAGAGGAGCGGTGAAAGGCTGAAATCCTCAATACTATCAAAGAAGTGAGAGAATCTTTCTGCCTCTACCATCAGTCTGTAAAATGGGAACCATGCTAGGAGACAGCCATTGGAAGGAATGATAGAAATAACATTATTTAAGACAACCACAATAATCCAAAACTCAAACCTTAAGAACCATCTTCCCCAGGTGCTCACACACAATTTAGAGGTCCTTAGGCATCCCGATGTTTACTTTGTACTATTTTTTCCAGTATTTATAAAGACGGAAATATAAATAATTGAAGAGGTCATAATTCTGAGGTCTAGCATAAGCAGTTGCACTGAGAAAGACCATAAAGCACTTTATCTCTAATCCTTTTAAAATAATAATAATAAATAAGAAAGGTATAAACCAAAGAGAGAAGCTGATTGCTCAATTTAAATGGATAAATACAACAAAACCTACTCCTCATCTGTGTCTGGCCCCTGTGAAAAAAGATACAACCTGGAACTGACATTTTTTTTTGTAGTTTTTATTTATTTTTTGAGGGAGGATCTCCCTCTGTCACCCAAGCTGGAGGGCAGTGGCATGATAAAAGCTCACTGTAGCCTCAACTTCCTGGGCTCAAGCAATTCTCCCTCCTCAGTCTCCCAAGTAGCTGGGACCAGAGGTGTACACTACCACTCCTGGCTAACATGTTTTTTTGTAGAGATGGGATCTCACTATGTTGCCCAGGCTGGACTCAAACTCCTGGCCTTAAGCAATCCTTCCATCTTGGCCTCCCAAAGTGCTGGGATTACAGGCGTGAGCCACTACACCCAGCCTGGAACTGACTTTTAGTTCTAATTAGAAAAATAAGTCCTTCAATGCAAACTCCAGTTACGGTATCACTCAATAAATCACTGCAAGAATGGATTACATGTTTGGACCAACAACTAAGGTAGGGAAGAGGGAAATGGTGGGGTTGGTGTTGCAAGAGGAGCACAGAAGAACTAAGGGGAAAATAACAAGGAAGCCTGGAAAACCAACCCTGAGTGCAAGATGACCTTGTCCAACAATCATTTCTGCAGGGCTTGGGCACAGCCAGTAATAAGGAGATATGCATAGCCACTGCCAACACTCACATCCCACCAAAGGCACAGGCTGCAAGGTATGATCTGGGCCAAGACCATCTTCTTGAGTTAGAGGCCTGGACCCCACAGTATCTTGTAATTTGGTGAACTTGTTGCAAACATGAGTTCTTGGACACAGCTCCACAGACTGGTGGCTTACAGGTTCTGCTCCCCTGCTGTAGTTCCTGCAGAAAGACCCCATCTTCCCCATCACCGGGCCTTTCTAGCTTTGAGCTCACAAGTTGCCAGACCATTTAGTTCCCTTAAGGGTAACTATTATTTTTTCAGGGCCTTCTGCATGCCTCGCTTCATCACGTTACATCACTTAATTCCACATGATCTTAGGAGGTTAAAGATATTTCTTATCCCTATTTTACAAATGAATAAACTGAGGTAACACAGCTATCGAAAAAGTGAGAACCCAATCATCTGAACCCCATCTTCTGATTACAAAGCCCATATTATCTCTACTTCCTCCCCAAGGAATCTGAAGCCCTGAACGCTACTTCTAATCCAAAAGCGGAGTTAAGGAGTGGGGCTGGGGTTATATCCTCCCTGCCTCCCTTCTTCATCCTTGACGCCAAACTTCATAACTAGTATCAAATTCAGAGGGGAAGAGACAGGAAGCTATGAGAATACTCCAGTCATCTGCCCAAATTGAAATAGATTGGGGACACTATAGTGGCTTAAAGATTTTCAGCATGACAAAACGGGAAGGGTCGTTAGAAATTATCTTATCCAATGGTGACAGATTCAAAGACCTTCAGGGTCTACATAGGCAATACAGTAGGGTGTGTATGCATGCGTGTGTGTGTATGTGTCTGTGTGTGTGTGTGTGTGTGTGTATGTGTGAATGGTTAGTACACTGGTGAACTGGAATGAATGCCTTACTGCCGTCCCATGCTTGTGCATGGGTACATGCCTGTAAGCGTGCATACACACACCTAGAAGGCATTAATAGATTTTTTAAAAAATTCCTGAAACTTATGTATCCCAAATTGAATTCAGTCCATAGCCACGATTTTGGGACTTTTGACGTTAGTTAGTTTAACCTTTCAAGTTAAAGATGGGGAGACTGAAGCCAGAGAGGGCAAGGTCACCTAGTGGCAGAGCTGAGATTAGAGCCAGGGCTCTAATTCCCAATCCAGAATTCCCTATGTTACATTGGCTCTCTTTCTGACTAACCTATTCCTGCTGTATCTCAGCATGTGTCTCTCTGAGATCTTTCTAGACTTGTACTGTCCAGTATAGTGGCCAACTAGCCACATGTGGGCTATGTAAGTTTAGTTTAATTATTAAGCTATAAAATAGAAAGCAAAACTTTTAAAAAATTAAATTAATTACAACATTAAAAAATTAAAAATAGAATCCCTCAGTCTCACTAGCCACATGTTCAGTGTTCAAAAGCTACATGTAGTTAGCGGCTGTATTATACTGGACAACATAAGATATAGAAGATTTTCATCATCTCAGAAAGTTCTATTGAATAATACTGTGAATGTACACTGTTCTCTGGGGTAGCTTTCCCATTTACAATACCCCACTAAAGCTGTTGATAAATAAGAAATAAATCCAAATTAATTATACACAAATGATTCCATGGGCTTTTTCAAAAGGTGGAGGGACACACAGAGCAATTGGTGACAGTGAGATCAGCGAGATATAATCTGTCACCTCGACTTTCCCACCAATGACTCAGATCTCCCTGGGATGATGACTCGTGAATCTGAACAAACTCATTACAAGTAAGATCAATATGTGCAGAGACTGTGGGGAGAATCCATCAAGATGAAATAATTCCCCTTTCTCCGTATAGTGCCAATGAGAACTTGGCTGGTATTCTCACATTCTCCTCCCCAGGCCTATATGGCATCTGCTTAAGGAAGAGAAGCTGCATTCCCACTTGCCTCCAGGACCCAGGTAGTGTGCTTGTCCCTGTGACCACAGTGGCCCTAGCTGCACCAGGTGTTCTGGCTTCTCTGCCTAAAGAGAGTGACTATACTGAACGTAATTGAAATCAGACTCCATTCATTCTGCCGGGGGATCCTCTGTTCTCTCTGCAGCAGAGGCAAGGATGTTGCTAGACGACTTGGAATCCTGGACAATAAGGCTTGCTAGTCTCAGCTGTTACTCAGTATCCAAGGACTTGTTTTCTTCCATGAGGGCCACCCCTATGCCCCTCCTGCCCTCTGCACCTGAGCCCCAGAGTCAAATCTAATTCTTCCATATAAGATACAGATCAGCTTGCCACTGTGTCAAGGCAGAGACTCACTGGCTTACTTAAATGGAGTGATAAAGCAAGGAGAAAGGGGGCAGTATAAGTGGATAGTTTTAGTAGTATGTGAGTTGCTCACTATCTCTGCCCTATTAGTCTTGAGTCAGAGCAGTGACAAGAAAGGGTCATTGGCAAGGGGCTTTCCTGTCCATACCTCCTCTTTAGGAGATTGTAACACCTGGTCTGATATCATGCCTGGATCCTATGGGGAACGAACTTTTCAGCCTTGGGGCATTAGACCCCTGTGGGAGCTATCTCTATAGCACCAGAGAAAAAAAAAATTCAAATCAGGTTCCATGGCTCATTCCTAGGGAGGAGCAGATGTGACCAATCTGTAACTTCTTTAGTCTCCTTAACCTTTAGGTACTGTTCCAGTCTCACTCCTTGCCACTCCAAGACATAGGCCTTCTCAACCATGATCAAGGGAAAGGTGAAAGTGATGTGAAGTTTCCAAAGTCTTAGAAAGTTTGAATCGCTCTATCTAAGGTCAAGGATATTTCTGTTCTCCCTATCTCACTATGAAATTTGACACATGAAAGCAATCAACGTCTGTGGTAGGCTGACTTCTAAGATGGCCCCCAAGATTCTGAGGCCTGAGCATACACATCCTTCCTTCCAGTCATTCAGTCAAGCACTAACCTAGGTGCTGTTGAAAAAACTAGGCAGATGTAATTAAGGTGCTAATTCAGTTGAATTTGAAGTGTGGTTATTCTTGATGTACCTGACCTCGTCAGGTGAGCCCTCACAGGACTGGGATTCTCCTGGAAAGACATCCGTAGAGTGAGAAACATTCAACACAAGGAAGAGTCTCTGTTGCTGGCTTTGAAGGTGTTGGGGTCCACATGAAAAGGAAAGAGGGCAGCCTCCAGGAGCTAAGAATGGCCCTTGGCTGGTAGCCAGAAAGGAAGTGGGAACCTTAGTCCTACAACCACAAATAACTGAATCCTGCAATAATTACATGAGTTTGGAAGAGAACCCTGAGCTTCAGATTAGAATGCATCCTGGTAAACACCTTCATCCTTCAGAGACCCTGAACTGAGAATCTAGCCATGCTGTGCCAGACTTCTGACTTACAAAACTGAGCTGATAAATGTTTGAAGCTGCTAAATTTGTGGCAATGTGTTATGCAGTAATAGAAAACGAATACATCTTCCTTGTAAGGAACTGTGGTATAGGGCAAAAGAATAGGCTCTGGAGTCCGACAATCTTGCATTCAAATCCCAGCTCCGTTAATTAGTACCTTAATGACTTTGAGGTCTTTGTTGAGCTTCTCTAAGATTTAGTTTCCTCATTTATAAAACGAATGTGCTGCCACCTGTCTCTTAGGACACTTATGAGAACTAAATGAGAGGATGCCTGGCACATGGTGAACCCTCCAAACTGATTTCCACTCTCCATCTATTCCTAAAGATTAATGAGTGAGTGGCTTGCAGGGGCCCTAACTCAGGCATGGAGAATGGCAGAAAGCAGGACTGACAGGGGTCCAGACACAGCAGGGAAAGCAAGAGTGAAACAGTATGAAACAAAAAATAATAACCGAGATTCTTCCACACTTGAATGCCTGTGAAACTAAATTCAGATCTTAAATCTAATTCTAAATGTTAAGTAAACATAAAGGTGTGTTTGGTGTAGGGCTACAAATTCTTTGTGAAGCTAGACTAGGCTATACTTTTGTGAATGCATGTGAGTATGTGTGTATGTGCAGTGCTTATATATTCCAATGCTTAAATCTAAAAGTCATAAACTCAAATACCTTCACAAGTCAGGCAGACACATAAATGAGAAAAAAAAAAAAAAGCTTGGCAAACATAAATAGGGAGGGCTGGGGACAGTGACAGTGATTGATGCCCTGCCTAGGGGCAGTCTATGTCAATTTTCTAAACAAACACTGTGCTGGACAAACAGAATTCTGCAGGTGATTTCTGGCTCCGGGAAAGCCAGTTTGTGGCCTGTAGCTTAAATCATGCCAGCCATCTTTCCATCTACGAGGATTAGAGTCAAGGGACCTTACTGTATAACTTTAGGATTAGAAGGTCAGAAGAATACTGGATGAGTCGGGGAACTCAATGTGGGACCTCAGGGACGTCTTTCCCTCTTTGGCTTTTAGTTTCCTTACATATGTATAAAGAGTAGTAGTTAAGAGCAAATATTCTGGAGTCAGGCTGCCTCATTTGTAACTCCGGCTCTATCGCTGACTAGCTTTGTGACTTTGGGCAAGACTTAGCCTCTCGGTATCTCAGTTAACTAATTTGTAAAATGGGGATAATATCATTACTTAAATCATATGTTTGTTATGAGGGATAAAGACACTATGGTGTTGCCTGAGAGTAGAAGGCAGATTCTGTACCACCAGGACTCCAAGATTAAAGCATGGTGAAAAAGTGCACTGAACTCCAGGAGGCAGAATGCAATAATGACACTGAAGTTCTAAAATGCTTTTCACATAAAAGGCTTATTATTCTTGATGGTGGTATTCAGAGTCTTATGGGATGTGTAACCTTGAACAGATCTCTTGATTTCTCCTACACCTCAGCTTTCTCACCTATATAATGGTGATGATATGACTTGACTACTGCATAGGACTATTTTTAGGAGGAAATGGGATGAACCCAGTGAAGGTACTCTGCGCCCGGTGATAGTGCATGCTAATGGGCAGGTTCTGACTTTTTCTAAGAATGGATCTCTAGCTAGAAGTCACTCTGAAAAACTGCTTACGGTAGTAAACTGTGAAAAGTATAACTTTCCATCTTGGGCGACTGGTCTCAAGTCAAAGGTTGAGAGTCAAGCTGGCAGGTTTCAGAATCCTAAGATAATAACAGGATCTACCTCACAAGGTTGTTGTGATTTTTCAGATGAGTATGTGTTTAAGATGCTTAGAACAGAGTAAATTATGTAAGCCAGCCAATGATGTTTTTTACTATTGCTAGTTACTGAGCCCCACATTCTCCACTGCATGCCCTTTACCCCAAGCAGGTGAACTTTCTGAAAAAGTGAACTGATGAAACATATAGAGTTTTCACAAGGACTGAAATGTAACAGAAGAGAAAATTGGAGTTAGAAGACTCCCCAGACATCAGTCTAGTACAATGGTAGAGCCCCAAGAGTCCTATAAGTTTTTTCGAGGGTTCCTGAGAGGTGGCAAAGTGGGCCTGAGCATGTGGCTCCAAGCACCCCACCACCTTTCAAACAAGAACAGCAGCATTTTATTCTGTACCTATATTTGGGACTCTGAGTCAAATTTTGTTTGAAGAAAAGGATTCATTTCCAAAAAAGGGTTCAAAGGCCTTGGATCTTGTCTATCCCTTCCTTTCTCCTATAAACCAATTCTTAAAGACTGTTCAGATTAAAGGGCAAAGGTTAACTCATACCCAAGTTCACACAGTTAGATAATGGTAGAGCAGGAGCTAAAACTAAGGTATCCTGACTTCCAGGGTGGTGCTACTCTTTATATTTCATCAGGTTGAATAGCATCTTACTGGAGAGAAGGATCAGTGGTGGGAAATGGAGATGGTTGAGGAAGAACTAGGACAGGGATGAGAAGCAGGGAGCAAAGCCAATCCTTGGCAGGTATGGAGTGAGGGATTAGTAGGGAGTACAACCAAATGGGATTAATAAGTGCATGCCAAATTCCCCCAGGCAAGAAGCCTCCTTGATTCTCTCCCCCAAGTCTCCATTCCCCTCCCAGCCCCAATTCTGGGTCAGAGAAATGGCCAGGCGAAAGAATATCAAATTTTATCTTTCAAGGTTTATGTTGGACTATTTAGTCTAATGGTTTTTAGTTCATGGAGGAGTAAACGTAATTAATGATAGAATGATATGCAATGCTGCACATCCTTGCCAAAGCACAGGATCCGGCAGAAACTGTCTCCAAGTCTCCTCTCTCTGACTACTGAGCCAGAAGAAAGGGGCTCACTGTCCAGATACCATCCTGAGTGAGGGACAAAAGATTTTACCAAAAACCTGCTCATATGAAATTGCGGAGCCTGGAAATGCTTTCGAATACCAGGCTTTTCCACTGAAAAAAGTAACTACATGAATTTAGAGCATACATGCTTTTACAATTACATTTAAACTGACATTAAAAACAAATGTGAAACAGTCCAAGCTGAACAGGTCAGCATGACCTGGAAAGCAAACAAGAGAGAAAAAAAGGGAAAAAAAAAAAAAAAAAGGAAAACAGAAAAAAAGAAAAAAGGTCCAATGTTAACAGCATTAATTCTCTCAGTCTGTTGTAAATAAGAAAATACGATTGGTGTATTAATGGCTTTATTAAGGGAAAATTTCACTAGCAGAAATATGCAACATTCAAACAAATAGAAAGCAGTTAAAAATAAACCTCATTAGCCTTTCAATCCACATTAGGGAATTTCTTGTTGGTCTGGAGATTAAAATTCTGCCCTGAGAAAGGAGAAACTCCCCTCCTGAAGTCCTTCCTTGGCTTTTCTCCAGAATGTTGCTGAGTCAGGGGAAAGAGAAAAAAGTGTGTGTGTGTGTGTGTGTGTGTGTGTGTAGGGGGGGGAGAGAAAGAGAGAGAGAGAGAGAGAGAGAGAGAGAGAGAGAGAGAGAGAGTTTAGACAAACTGGAGAAGAAGGTGGGAAAGACAGGCCCCAGGCAAGTCAGGGAGAGTGCTTCTGACTCTCGTATGTGCCTGTCTCTGGCTTCACAGACTCCACTTCTCCACGAGAAAGAAACTGGTTTCAATATGGAAGCTATGGAGCAGAGAGAGAACAAGGTATTCCAAACTCTAAGTGATTCTTCTTTGACATCAATATAATGTTTGAGTCTGGCTTGGGAGAAGAATGAGAGGGCCTCACAACTGACGAAGAGAAGCATGTGATGTGAAAGAGCAATCAGGGAGTGTGGCTACAGTAAGGCTAGATGTAAGAGGGAAAGTCTGACTCTAGTATCCCAGTGTGTTTGAAGAGAGGGGTTGGCTGGCTTCTTCTCCGGGAGAAGCAGAAATCTGGTCCTTGTTTACTGAACTTCTGTGGATCAGCTACTACCTTCAGCTCAGTGATGGGGCCTGAGGCTAAGATCTAGGTCCTTGGCAGGGATCTGGAAGGCTAGAACCGAAGGGGGAAATACGAATTGCCTAATAAACAAAAAAAGATGGCCACAGGAACCTCAGACAGACACAGTTGTTTCTTGTCCAAGGTGACACCTTGAGTCCCATCAGCAAAGTTTCTTCCCAGCAACATACCACGAAAAGCAAGCGACTGAGCCAGAGCTTCACTGCATCTGCCTGAGTCAGTGCCTGGCCACCATCATATATGATCAAGAACAATCAAAAAGCACTTTGCCAATGCCAAGCCGCATTACAGGAAACAATAATCATGATACTCATAACTACATGAATGGTAACCACTATTACTTCTATAGCCCGTCCTCACAACATCCCTGTGAGGTAGGAAAACACTATTGGTCCCGTTGGAAGGAGTCAGCAACCAAGAGAGTAGCCCCCAACCCCAACGTCAAAGTCTGTGTTGAGGAGCAAAAACCTAAGCTCCTAAGCCTCAGACTCCAGGTTTCTCCGGACTATCCACTAGAGCAGAGCCCTCATTTTGAACGAGGCAAGTCAGCCTTTCTTCAGGTTCTGGTCATTTTGAGATGCTTGTAATTGCCAACCCGGAATTTTTCTAATATGAAAGAGAGACATTGTTGAATGTAGCAGTCTAAATATGGGCTTGTATCTAGCAGGCTCCACAATCAGATGCCTAAGCCAAGTCCTCTAACATAGGAAGCAGCATGTAAAGTTGGGGAGGCGGGTGGTTGCCATTTTTTACTGGGGTTTTCTCTTTTCCTATCTACTTGTAAGACAGAGGTGAGATGGGGAAATGGAAAATTGTTAATTGGAGTTCTTTCTTCTTTTCTGCTTTATTGACAAATATACTATATATATACATATATATGTGTGTGTGTGCATCTCTCTGAACACAGTGTACAAGAATTGTGTGTGTGTGTGGGGTGAGGTCGGGTGGGGAGTGGGAAGATGTAGGAGAAGAGAAGGGAGGTAGAATTTAAGTTACAGTCACTCAGAGACCAAGAAAGACTACTTGTTGGAGTCTGCTGAATTTCTTGCAGCAGCCAAACAATTGCATAATACTACAAGAATTATTACTCAGACTGGAGATGAGAATGCTTTGAAATTAATGTCTGTGTGCCTAACAGCTCACTAATCAAAGCTTCCATGCCTCGTTTTCCACCCTGAGGAGAGTCATCAGTCTCTTTCGGTTTCATTGTGGCCAGCATGACACTTCACTGCACAAGCTTGGGCTGGCGACTTTTCATGTTGTTTAAGATGCAGATTTTCTTCTTAGATCCAAATGCCAGTGCAAGTTTTCTGCAGGTGCTCGGTGCTTACATGTTTTTAATTGTTGACTGCTAGAGGGCTGAAATGTCCCTCAACAATTAATTTTTACTTCAGCCACAGGGGCATTGGTTCCATGGGGTATTAAGCAAGGGAAAATATGATATTTCTATGTCTTGGTTGAGATCTTAAAAGTATCAGAAGGATGAACTGGACTGAGAAGAATGGAACCTGATTCCAAAAAAGGTGACGCAGGATAGCGATGCTATTTTCTGTTTACTTCCTAGATATCTGTGTCATGGAAATATTAATAACAGATGAACTGAAAGCTCTACCGGTTTCTGGGTGGCTGTGTCTTTTTCCCTTAGTTCTACTTCTTAACAACGTGATCCCAAAAGATGTGCAAATGTCTCTAAAAAGCAGCTTGCTCAGGTTAGTTGTCTATGTATGTGTTCAATATAAAAAGAAAATATTTTACATTTTTGTGATCTTAAGGAACACATCCCACAATCTGTAACAAGTGACACTCTTTTTAAATAATAAATAATAAAATGTTTTTAAACAAACAGTCAGGTTACCAGTGAAAATGAAACTTTTTTCTTGAATTACTATATTTGTAAAATACTTGCCTTTGTATATATGGCCTATTGTGTGCTGTGTACTTAGTTTTCTGCCTACTACCTTTGGAAAATATTGCCTATGACATCATCTTGCTCTCTCAAGAGCTACTGAGGGATTTTGGAGCACTCATAGCAAAAGTAAACAATAATAAAATCTTTCTATTGCTATTACACTTTAAAAACTCAAGGATTTAAGTAGAAATTTTACAAGGAGGTACTCATTCAAGTATCAGATATGCAGTATCATTAATTTTTATGATTAGAAAAAATTACTTCTCTCTAACCATATTTCTCTAAGAGCAAATGCTAAGAGACAGAGTACAACATATATGTACTATCCCAGATAATTTGGTTTGGAGGAATTAAGAGATGGAGTCTCTTGTTTTTCCATATGCAAATTCCCTTAAGAACTACAGTTAGAGAGACATAAAGCTTTTCCCCTCCAAAGTGTCACCAAATATGCATGTAACCAACTTAGGGATGACAATTTAGGTCATCGAGTGGAAATTTCAAGGGTTGTTTCAAGGGTAATTTAGAGACCAAAGAACAAAGAAACAAGAACCAGAAGCCACACTGTCCAGCAGAGAGAGAGAACAGACCCCAGTGGTTACTGGGAGCACAAAGAAAGACCATTTTTCATCCACAAAAGAAGGACTGAAGGGTATGGTGACATTTACTGTGTGCCTACTGTGTACCAGTTTCTCTACGTATTTACAAAAATGCCGTAAACAAGATTTTATTATTCCTACAGTGTGGTTGGAGAAACTGAGGCTCAGAGAGTTCTAGTCATTTGCCCAAGGTCATCAAGATAGTAAGTGACAGAACCAAGACTAGAAACAAGGCCTCTCTGTATCTGAGTCTACCATACGATTTCCACTATACCACAGGACCTCTTAAAACAAAAACCAACCGAACAAAAAAATCCCCAGAGTTTCAAAGTGCTGAGTCACACGTTGTACATATTGATGCCAAAATTTATAGAGTAATTCTGCTCCTTGGTGCATGCCTCAGTTATGCAGATCAGTCAAAGCACTCAGGTATCAGAGAACTGTGTGTAGGAAGCAGCATTTCTCAGAAATGAGACTTACCACTTGCATTACCAGCCTGAGGGTCTTTAGAATCTAGTCTAGAGAGCCAAAGGAGAATGGAAGAAATCCCAGTAACTGAGTTCCACATTGTTAATTATTTATGACACTCTGCTGCCTGCTGAACAGGAGGTAGAGGGGATTCAATCATTGGATGGTTTCTACAAATCTGTGATTTCTAGGCCTCCTACTTTAGTAATGAGGTTATGTGGTAGCACTGTGATGGGATTCTGAGTAAATGTCAAAATGTTGGTCAGACAGTGTATAAAAGGACTATTAAATTCTACAGCAAAATGTCTAGATATTCAAAATATTAAATGATCATTCTGCATGATGCTGGAAGTCACTATATTTCTTAGAAATAACTTCTTTAGCACAATCCTTAGGTCAGGAATATGTACCTGCAGACATTAGATAACTTGGGCAATAGCCATGCTTTGGCCTACGACACTTTTGCAGCCTATCCTTTGTGCATGACAACAATATTACAGACCCAACATGATTAACTTCAGTGGCTTTAGTAGCTAATAGCATAATCTTATGCACCATGTGGTAAGGATGGTCTGCTTTTGATCATTAATGCATTATGGATTGATTCTTAATGACACACACATCTGCAAAATGATGACCTGAGCTAGAGGTATTCTCTGCCTATAGGATAGAGTTTTTATCTATACCCAAGTTTTCGAAAGTGTATTCTAGAGAACAGTGGTTTTGTAGGATAACAGGTGTTATGTGAATAAATGAGGTTCTGTGGTTGAATCAACTTTGGGAATCCTGAGTTACAAAGCTCCTCAGGTTACTTTATTGCAGTATTCACCAGGACCTGCGATATGCTAATAAGGACTGTAAATCTTCCTGAGCAGGACCATAATATGCAAGTTTCTCTCACTTATTTGAGAATAGAAATCGTATTTTTCATGGAACATGTCATGGAACTAGTTTTCTCAGAACACATACTGGTAAACACTGGCCTAGACCAAGGAAACTGGCTTTTGGTATGAGGGTAGGCCTCTTATACAGCCAATTGCCTTGGTCTAAACCAGTATTTCTTCATATACGTGGTCAGTACTTGCAGGTAACAACCCAAATGGAGGTAACTAGCTCCAGGAATAAATTCTAGGTGTTTAGCAAAACTTGATGCTAAAAATTTCTCTCTAGCTGGCCTTTCTAAAATTGTCTCACTTTCTAAAATTTAAGCCCTCATCAACAAAACATTTGTGCTGCTGCCAGTTTTCTTTAAAGAAACATGAAAATAAACAAATTAAAGGCCCGGCGCGGTGGCTCAAGCCTGTAATCCCAGCACTTTGGGAGGCCGAGACGGGCGGATCACGAGGTCGGGAGATTGAGACCATCCTGGCTAACACAGTGAAACCCCGTCTCTACTAAAAAATACAAAAAAAAAAATTAGCCGGGCGAGGTGGCAGGCGCCTGTAGTCCCAGCTACTCGGGAGGCTGAGGCAAGAGAATGGCGTAAACCCGGGAGGCAGAGCTTGCAGTGAGCTGAGATCCGGCCACTGCACTCCAGCCTGGGCGACAGAGCGAGACTCCGTCTCAAAAAAAAAAAAAAAAAAAAAGAAAATAAACAAAATAATATGTCATCATACCTGTCCCATGGTCATAGATTTTCAACTCTTTGAAGTCTAAACTACCTAGTATAGTAACGAAGTTTGCTTTCAATGTGCTTTCAGCTTGCCTTTACCATTTCCCCAGCTCTGGCCATGTTAAACCAATTGCTGTTCCTCAAACCCTCAATGCATTTTGTTCATGTCTCTCTGCCTTTATTCAAACTGTACCCTTTGCTTTGGATGTCCTTTTCCTTCCATCTCACTCAACTTCTTCTAAGTGATTTATTATTTTTCCTTTATGGCTAAGGTATATTCCTTATCACTACCTTTCTCCTCTTGCTTAAATTTTTCAGGAAAGGAATGATATCTTATTCAGTTCTGCTTCCCCAAAATGCCTAGCAGAGTGTCTGGCACATAGTTGGTACTCAGGATGAAAAGATGAAAGCATGAGCTTCTTGGCTGGCTGGAAGGACGGATGGACATGGATGAATAAATGCTGTGAAGAGCCGTGCCATGAATAGTAATTCAGCAGCGAAATCACTCTGTTGCATTCAGGACATGGGATCCTGAGGTAGCGATGCTGGGATGCTCTTGAACATGGGGAATGATGAGACAGCTGGCATCAGGGCTGTCTTCAACAATGGAAACCTCAAGGATGTTCATAGTGTCCATAATGACATCAGACCATGGCCATAGGCTCCTTGAGCCATCCTCTCAACTAGGTAATTCATAGAGGTTGTCAAAACCTGTAGATATGTTAAGTTTTTTTTTTTCTCAGATGCAGAGTTCAGTCTCCTAGTGGGAAAGATACTTCTCAAATATGCTAGACGAATCTGTGAAGGAAATGCTGCACACCTCAGGTTCTCACATGGTCTAGGACTCCGTGTTCCTTCTCTTCTTCCGGGGTTTGGCTGCTACCTGAAATTTCTGAAAGGCCTACTACTCTCCATGGTCCAGGACAGGAAGGAATCAATAGGGGCCAACACCATTTACTAAATGATGAGAACTCAAGAGTTGCAAAACACAGAAATAAATCATGTTTGAGGAGGAATAGGAGGGAAAGTGGGAAGGAGAAAAGGGTCATGGGAGAAGATGGCAGGAAGGGCACTTCTTTCTTTCTCATTCCATTTTGGAAACAAGGAGTGTATCCTTGGGAAGTGTCCAGAAAAATGAGAGATGGCTTTACATTAATCCTAACTATGGACTGTGAGAAAGCCACAGCTAATTCACTGGAGGGAAGGTCCTCATTTGGACTTTTTTTGTAAGGGTTTTCTGAAATGAAAAGTAGTCAAGGGATTTAAATTCTTCAAGCAATTAGCAATATGTGGTTTTCAAATGCAGCCAGGAATGAATCATCTACAAATAAAGGCTTATCTTTGTTGTGGATGAGCAGCTGAGAGCCTGAAGGTAGTCTTTAAGGAAGCCATTCTGAGACTCCAACCACCCTCAAGATTCTTTCAGAAACAACAGCAACTAGTAGAAAAAAAAAAAAAAAAAAGCAAGGAACAGGTAGGTAGGCCTGGAAGCAGGAAATAAAAAGCTATATCTATTAAGTATCTCTGAGCTGAAGAGATTCCATCACCAAACAGTGAATGAAACACTATAGAGAAAGCCAGATTAGAGATCTTGAGGCCTCAAGACCAAGCAGCCATCAGCTGAAAAGTGCCAGCTTCTTTAAGATACAGAGACAGCCCTTCTGCCCTCCACTCTCTCAATAATCTGTCTAGTCTACTTTTAGACAGATATCTTAAGTAGGTATGAATGGAGGTAGATACAATTACGATGTATCAAAGCACTCAAGTCTCATTATCTATACTTCTGGGAGCAGGGAACAGACAATCTAAGAAAGGGCTGAAAAACAATCCTTTCTGCGTGGCTTTTTACACAGAATCACAAAATGTTAGCACCAGAAAGGTCCTTGGTGAAGCCCACAATTCCAATTCTATGATGGGAAAACCAAGCATCAGAGAAGAGAAGGGACTTGCCCAAGGCCACATTTCTAGTTGTCATTTTGGGATATATTATATAATTTTGATTTGAGTGATGAGAATCAGAAGATAAAATTATATGAATTCTTCTTCAAGGTAATCAATATGTCTATGCTAAATCCACATCTCATGAAAATGGAAGTCTACTCCTTAAGGAATAGACAAGGGCCACTTTGTATTGACACTTTCTTTTCCGTTGTTTGAGTAAAGGTGTGCTGTGCATTGAATGTGTAAGTTAACAATAAACGTGGGAGGGAGTTGTGTCAGTAGGGCAGGGAATGTGGAGATAAGTTCATTCACCAAAGTGGAAAGATTTGCTCTTCAAGCAGTGATTTAAGAAGGTACACAATTGGGTTTTTACTGGCATGGTACTTGAACATAGCATATGATTCCCTTAATTACTAAAATTAGCTTCTGAACAGGATCCTGGTGGAACTTTTTGGTTTGAGGTAATCAAGAGTGTTTTCTGGCGATGCTCTGCCTGTTGGATCTGTTACATATTATATGGCATACCAAGTTACTTAGGGTAAAAGCCATCGGGAAGTGCTGTGTTACAGCCTTTCCAGCTAAATTACTAGTGACCTCAATGACATATTAAGCCCCCACATTTGTCTAGCATTTTGCTATTTATCAAGGATGTTCACATTCATCATGTCATCTGATCTTCATTATAATTCTATGAGGATGGTATTTCTAAATCACAGACGAAGATCTTGAAGCTCAGAGGGGCACACATTAAATAAAGGAGCTGAGCCTTTAAACTAGATCTGCCTGACTCTAAAGGCAAGGCCATTTACACAACATCAAGAATGCTGGTATCTTGTGAACATTTCCTGAAGTTTGCCAGCCTCAAGCTCTAATGACTAGCATGGTGCCTTGTACATGGAAGATGCTCAAAATATCATGGGCCTGCAACTGAAATGAAGGCCAGTCACAACACTTCTCAGCTTGTCTTCATTGTGTTCACCAAGCCCACTCAAATTTGAGTACTCTACTAATAAATCAATTTGAAAATGTACTGAACCATTCTCACCAATAAATTAATTTACAAACCTGCATCTGAGTACTATATAGTATAGTGAAATTATCTGTTATACACAGGCTCCTTTTCAAAAGTGGGTCACTGTAATCATATCACAGCCTGATTTATAATGGAGAATGTTGGCTGAGACATGGAATTAATGTTAAGATTTGTATCCAAATATTATGAGGACTTTTGTTACCATTAAACTTTACCTGCATCAAAGTGGACTTGCAATTCATATTGCCAGATGACCAGCCAAGAGGTTCCCTACCTGAGAGTCTCTATCTCTTATACTATACATAATTCGCAGAAGGCTAAATAATTGAAAGCTGAGTGTATAAGAACCCTCAACATGGGGCTGCAACATTCATATGGAGAACATTTTCTCTTGTCAATCACTTTGTCACCCTTCCTGCCTTTGCCTCTGTACTCCCTGACCCCAGTCCTACTTCTTCTCCACTGTAGACCTCAATTGTTGGATTTCTTTGGGGTACACTAAGCAAACCAAAACAAGGTTGAGTTTTCTCAGATATCTGATTCTCATTTGATAGGGATGCTTGGAAAGCCACTCACAGAATATCTACCTGTGATGTTTGGGAGTACTGGATGCTACTTGAGATGATTCTTTTGAAATTGTCTCTCATCCAGCCTGGGTCAATTCATTTGAGGTACTTTGTTCTGTTTAAATAATACCACTGCCCTGTGAGGATGGGAAGGATATAGTTATCTACATATAGATTCACACATGGCCCTGTTCCAGGATAAGAGCACTAGTTGTTGTCTATAGATGTGCACATAGGCAGACAAGGTATTGAACAACTCACAGAAAGCCAGTGATAGACAACTGGTCTAAATTAGCCTTAAGAGGATAGGGGAAAGGGTTGGATTCTAGGCACTTGGGTTTTCCAGGCTAATAATGAATAATCGGATATGAGGCTACAGTTGCAGGCACTCAGAAATAGGCTTGCCTTTCTTCAAATTCCATTTCCAAATTGAAGTAGATTAATGATCTTGTTTTTCTAAGGAAAGACACATATTTTTGGAAGCAGCAGGCTGCAGTGATGACCCTGGCATTGGGCAGATGTAAACATGGAGAGATGGGGGAGTTTGGAGAGGGAAAATATAAATGTCAATCAACTGATGTCAAGCCTTTCTGGAATGATGACAACACTCATGGCAGACAGGTTCATGGGACAGAGAGCCTTATGATAGAGGAACACCCTTGAAAGAGCTGTATCTTCCTTCTGTAATGTTACTGTCCTACTGAAAAAAAAATGCTTTTGGAAATGATCAATAGCTTTGCAAAGAAAAGGAAATGATTAAAACACCTGTTCATCTTTGGGAGAGATAGGATAGGAAATTGGCACTGTTTGTCAGCCTAGTCACAGGCTCCAAAGAGAAGCAGCTTCTCATTCCAGGTGGCTGGCCCTACAACATAGGCAGCAGTTAGCTGAGGGATATTCCCAGGTGTTCAGGGTCAGACTGTGCCTGGGTCATCCTGTACCTATGCCTGGGTCATCCTGCACCTGTGACTGTTCTGGATTTCTTAGTTCTCTCATCCTAGCTACCATTGAACAACATCAGGTCAGTACCATTAAGTCCCCTGGGGACCCTGCCCAGTCACATGCATCCTCACTCACCCTCTGTTGGCTCCTTATCCCTGCTTCACACCTCCTGCTCTAATGCTGAGCCCCAGAATGGGGATTGGTATAGTTAAGGATTAAAAAAAAAAAGGCACCAGCTGGCTGATGGCCACGTTGGCTATGAAAGGGTCCGCCTGTGTCTGGAGCATGGCTGGTCCCCTTGGAAGCATCAAAGAAGAAAATCTGGTTTAAAGAGAGACTAGAAAATGAGGGAGGAAAAGGGGAGACAGGAAGGAGGAGGAAGAAGAGAAAGAAAAGTATCTTACCTCCCAGAGTCATCCCTGCTTCATAACATTTCCGAAGACGGCAAGATGGACAATTTTTCCTTCGGAATTTATCAATAGTGCAATCATTTCTGCTGGCACACAGGTACTTCTGTTTCCCTGGGATAACAAATACAAGAGTGGACAGACCTGTTAATGAGTTTCCAGAGTCTCTTTCTTTGGGTATTTCTAGAACAGAAAAGATATAAAATTATATCCTATCACATGAGAAAAGTGGACAGAAAAGTGGACAGAGTATGGCACCAAACAATTTGATCCTACAGAACCTAAATATTAAAGCAGTTTAATTTGGCACTATATTATTTGATTTCCATTGGTTTTTTTGTTTTGTTTTGTTTTTGTTTTTTTGTTTTTTTTGTTTTTTTTTAGGGATGAACAATTCAGATCCTGATGATATCTCCATTATTAGGACTACTCACTGGTTTTTAAAATAAGATGCCCTACTTTTACCAAAAGCCAGAAATGCCCATGAGAAAATGATCCATTGTGGAACTTGTCACCCCTTTAGCATGGCGTAGAAGAGATCTGAACTCAGTCAATGTTTCTTCCTATTGACACCTGTAATCATGCATAGAATTACACTCAAGTTAACAAGATGCTTATTTTTCATAATATTAGTACAGGAAAACTTCTATAAAAGATAACTCCATGGGATTTCTAACTGTTTTTAGATTTCTGGTGATCATACCCCTAGTCATGCAGGTTATAAAAATCAGAGATAAAGCCCACTCTATGTAGTGAATCACAGCAACTAAAAGGAAGTTTGATGAAGCCAACAGAGTAACAAAGATCACTGTCATGCACACCTGGAGTTGTCACAGATACACAGAAGTGCATACACATACACATGCTCAGACCTAGAGATCCTCAGAATTACAGCTGCTCAAACATATTTTGCTCAATACTTCGCTCCTTTATGCTAGCACAATCCTGGCACACAGCAGTCTCTCAACAAACGTGGATTGACTGACTAAACATGCAATTGCAGCAGATGGATGCATAGACAAAGAGTCACCAGCAGGAATAAGCAAAAATACATCCTTCGCTGCTCTGAAGCACGCAGAACTTCTCATGCTTACAATCCTGCTCCAGCTTGAGCTTCTGCATCCCCTCACTCCTTTTTGTCTCTGGTATTGTTTCCTCAAATTTATTGCTGTGCTTTGATTTACTGGATAGACTGGGATTTTAGGGAAGCTTCTTTAGGCAGAGGAAGAATACTTGCGGTCGGAAAAAGAAAGAGAAACTAAAGAGTGATTGACATTTGAGAGTAGAAAAAAAAAGCAACTAAAAACATAAATTTAACTATACATCAGCATTCCTCTACATTTACTAAGGCTAAAAGGTGAAGATTAGGCACAGAAATGCATGTGTTACAGTAGGCTATTTTATGTAGTAGGTTCAGTAGTAACCAGGTCAGCAAAGAACTTCTTTTACTTAAAGTGCTACTTGCAAGAGCATGAGATTAGATTTATTGTAGTAAAGGATTCTTTTTCCTTTCCTCCTTTTTAACTTTTTATTTCCTTTTTTTTCCTTTAATTTTCCTTTCTCCTTTCCTTCCTTTCTCCCTTTATGAAAGGATTCCAAAATGCTTGGCTTGAAGGAACTGTTAAAAATCACAACAGAACAACTCTCATTACAAGGAGGAGTTCCAGGGAAGTGAATTACCTGAAGAAGCACACTGAATCAGAGGCCCCCAAAGGAAAAACTCTAGTATTTATTGGGTGCCTACTATGAACCAGGCCTGTGTTAGGGTTTTTTAACATATGAGAAAACTAAGGCCTCTAGGCCGGTGCTCTTTCTAGTATACCACAGGATTTTATTTGCATAAACAGAGCACATAATTTGCTAACAGCTTTTTTTTCTGCTGCAAACTGAGGACTACGATATGTGCACAGAAAGGACAGTGCTACGAGTGCTTTCAGCCTTTGGGTGTTAGCTCCTCAAAAACAGGTCCTGTATCCAATTCTAGTGCGTTCAATTCCAATGCTGTAGCTGTTCTAGAACTGGTACACTCCCACAGTATTGGTACTGCTGCAATCCTCAAGACCAGTTTGCTACACTGATTACTGAAATAAGCTTAGGTTAGAAAGTGCATGACTTCTTTGAGAAATCTCATCTTCCCCAGGAAAATACTTTCCTGGACCCCAGTTTGCCAATAAATGATTGCACAGCCAATGGAATATGGCTCCCAGAATGCCAGAATGGTTCTACATTGCCCTTTTGAAAGAGAATCACTCTGTGAATGAGAGAGGTCATAGTGGAAAAGCATGATTTTTTTTTTTTTTTTTCAATTTGGGACTCAGATAATTTTCTTAGCATAGTTCATACCTTTTCTCTGGGTACATCTTGGTCTAAAACAAGGAGACCTAAAACATAGATATTATTTACAATTTACTCAGGAGTAAGTGCAAAGCCCAGTAAAACCAAAGCCATGACATATTAATTTAACATTTACTGGTAATCTATTATGTGCAAGGCCCTGCATTGGATATTGAGGTTACAGAGGAAAATCTCTAATGAACAAAAATATACAAGTCCCAGATGAGAGACAGATCAGTGGGCTGGAAGCCCCAACATCTGAATCCTTGTTCAGCCTTATCACTAACTCACTATATGACCTTGGACAAGTCCTTTTGCCTCTCTGATCCCACTGATTACATGAAATAGATTGGACTGGAAAGTCATTAAAATCTTTTCCAACTCTAAGAATCTTGAAGGACATCTGGATGTCTTCTGTAATATATTTAGAGTTGTTTTTTTTTTTTTTTTTTAATGTAAAGGACTTAAGTATTACTGGTAAGCAAGAAATTATCCAAAATAATAATCTCTTGTCCTTGTATTCTGTCTTTTTAGGATAGTAACTTATTGCAACATTGTCTCTTACATCTAGAATCATTTAGTCTCTTGTCTTTGTTTTCTAAAGCTCTCCCAAAACTCAAAGTGGTTAATATTGCCTTAGAAAGGCACTGATGTTGCCAGTCACATGCAACATAAGCATAAACATTCTAATGAACATGTGTGTATTCATGTATGTGTAAGTGCATAGGTGTGTGAGAGTGTGTGACTGAATAATTAACACAGGGAATACAACACCTGCACACTAATTATCTGTGCATATGTGGGTGATCATATAAAGCATAAAACACACCAAAACATACAAATAGGTACACATGACACATGTGTTCCTTCAAAGCAGAATGATGAATTTAACGTTTAAAATGACATTTAATAGTGACAGAAGTGGCTGAGGATTCCAAAGATGGATATGAAAGGAATCTTTTTTTCTGTAAGTCCTAAAAATAAGACCTTATTTATCTGTACAATTTGGTTTAAGGACAAATATAGGGGATGGAACAGGTAATCTCTCAAGACTGCTTACAAGTCACTTCTCCTATCTGAATTATCACTTCCCCAAATGATGATAGAGCCAAGGTAAAATCATTGGTCTGCTATTATTTCTTTCCTATTTATTCAATTTCTCCAAATATATGAATGAGGCTATTAGAGTTCTTAACAGTAACAATAATCACTCTCATTTGATTAGTTTACAAAGTTTAATAATAATCTGCAAGGCCAGGTGCAGTGGCTCACTCCTGTAATACCAGCACTTTGGGAGACCAAGGTGGAAAGATTGCTTGAGCACAGGAGTTTGAGACCAGCCTGGGTAACATAGTGAGACTCCGTCTCTATAAAAAAATGAAAAAAAGAAAATTAGTTAGGCATGGTGGTGTGCACCTGAAGTCCCAGCTACTCAGGAGGCTGAGGGGCTGGATCCTTTGTGCCTGGGAGGTCGTGGTTTAAGTAAGCTGTGATTGTGGTACTGCACTCCAGCCTGGGTGACAGAGTGAGACCCTGTCTCAAAATAATAATAAAATAATAATAATTGTGCAAAGTAAGTATAATAGGGATTATTACATACTTCATTCTATGATGAAGAAAATGAGACTCATTAATATGAAATTGGCTAGGACTTCCAGTACTATGTTAAATAGAAGTGATGAGAGTGAGCATCCTTATCTCATTCCTGGTCATTGAATATAATGTTAGCTGTGGGCTTGTCTGATATGGCCTTTATTGTGTTGAGAAACATTCCTTCTAATACCCAATTTCTTGAAAGATTTCATCATAAAATGATGTTGAATTTTGTCAAATTATTTTTCTGCATCTATTGAGATGATCATATAGTTTTTGTCCTTCATTCTGTTAATATTATTGATTTGCATATGTTGAACCATCCTTGCATTCCAGAAACAATACTAGTCTTTTGTTGAGGAACCTTGCATTGATGTTGATCAGAGATATTGTTCTGCCTGGCATCACATCCTTGGTTTGCTGCAAATCACAGTCCATAAGGTTATGAATCCCAGATTAGTTGGAAAGAATTTTTAAAGACTTTTTGGTTGTATCACATCCATTCCTCCATACAAGGCTTGAATTGTCTCTGTAGCATCCCTGCAAAGTATTGCCCAATCTTTTCTTGAATGCAGCCCGTTTTATCTCTGGACTGTGTTATGTGTCCTTTCCTTCCAGGAAACTCACTGTTTCCTTATAGCTCTAACCCATTGGGCCTAATTAGAAACACAGAATCATTGGGCTGTAAAGAATCTTAAAATGCCCAGTGTGATGCCTGACTCTTCAGTTAAGAAAATGGGCACAAAATATTGAAATTACATGCCCCAAGCCACAGCAAGTTGGTGTTAGTGCCAGCACAAAAATCTGGAAACTGGATCCAAAGGAAATATGGTGTGGGTGATTACAGTCTGAAGACAAAGTCTTCTGAGTGTGGTAGAAATCTTTGCTCTTTGTCTAGGAAGTATATGACCTTGTGGATCCCTTCTCTGTATTCAAGTGACAGAAGAAGTGTGTAAATGAGATCTAGGCCTGCTGTAAGGTGGTTCTAGAAGGTCTTCTATAACCTAAGAGACTGAAAAATTAACACAGGGAATACAACTTCCTAGGCAGCTCTCCCTCCTCAGATACTACAAACATTATACCCAGTTTTTTGACACTGTTAATTTCCAACAGCAAAGTTGTATCCACAGTGTATAATGAAGGGCTCACTATAAGTCATTGTGAAATGAGTGACAAAATACAAAAATCTTCTCATGTTGAAGTAGGTAAGGCCACACGCTAGAGCTGCAAAGAAGTCACTCATTTAAATGCATAAAAACTGTCTTATTAGAAGAATCTTAAATCCTTGACTACCTAAATAGTAACAAAATGGGCTGGCATGAGGTCCACTGCATGCCAGCTGGCTCTGAAATTCTTGACTGTCTGATGGTGCTCTGTATCTTTCTTCACACTCCTATTCTTCCATCATAAAACTTAAGTATGACTCAAAGCTCCAGCAGGAACAAAGGCCATGAGACAGCTTTCAAGTTTGTTTTTCTGCAGGCTTCCTTCCTATTTCTGTTGTTTTCTGTCAGTCCCGTTGGTGCTGCCATGCAGTATGGCTTGGGGTTAGTGTCTGATTACGATTCTTTTAACTTGTTCATTCCAAAAAATCCTGTTTGGAACAGAGGAGGTAAGACAGGGAAGTTGCCCACTATTAGTGGCATCACATTATGCAAATAAAGAAAAGGTTGAGTCATCATCTTCATTGTTAACCTATAGAGAAGCCTGAGGACTATAGTCTTTCTTACACTTTATATAAACAGTGTTAATGCAGGACCTATATGAACAAAACAAAAAACTTCATTGTGGTATTTAAGGAAAGACCTGAATTAAATGCAAAGTTGTACCATATTCCTGGCTAATAAGAAGCAGTATTTCAAGGATTTCAGTTCTTCCCCAGTGAAATCTAAAAATTTAAAACAACTCAGACAAAATCATCACAAATGAATCCCAAAATTTATCGAAGGAATAAAACATGAGACAGTGTCAAGATATTTGTGAAAAATAAGAGTAATAAGACATTCCCTGCTGTACATTTAAAGTATCTAAAGCCATAATGATTATAACAGTTTGATACTGGCTCCAGCTTAGGTTGATCAGTGGAAGAGAACAGAAAAGCCAAAACCAGACACAGTATATGGAATATGCCATTCCAATTCAGTGAAAAAAGGATGAATTATTCACTAAATAATGTCAGAACAACTAGTGAATCATTTGGAGAAGAAAATAAAGTTAAATTACTAGTTAAAATCAAAATAAATTCCAAATGGATTAAATATGTCAATTTAAAAAAGGAAATCATGTAAGTACTATTAGACAATACAGAGGAAAATTTCAAAATGTTTAAAGGTAGACAAGGGCATCTTAAGGTATTGACAATGAAGAAAACATAAGTGAAGAGAGACTTGATACATTTCATTAGAAAACATTTAAAATTTCTCATGTGAAATTAACACCATTATAAAATTCAAAGACAAACCATAAACTAATTATTAGCATCAAGTATGTAAAATCAATGGTCAATATATTTGATATATAAAAATAAACAGCACAATAGAAAAATGGGCAACAGACAGGAAGAGGCAATTCAAAGAAATAAAAATGACCAATAAGCATGTGAAGATTATTTAATTTAGCTAGAAATCACAGAAATACAAAGTAAATATCATTTTCTCAAGCCAGATTGGTACAGATTAAACACTGTGTGTTGGTAAAGAGGTATTTCTGGTAGGAACATAAATACTTTAGAGAGAAATTTTCCCACATATTTGGAAAAAAATTGGAAATGTCTATAAACTTCTAGAAATTCCACTTCTAGGGATGTGTTATAAGAAAATAATACAATAAGCACAAAATAGAAGTTTATTGTAGCATTATTTAAACAGAAAAAGTTGGAAACATTTGAATGTCTAACATTAAGGGAATGATTAAATGAATTATTCCATATTCATGCAAAGGAATATTTTGCAGTAATTAATGATGACTGTAATGTCTTTTTTTCTTTTCACTTGGAAGTATATTCACAATATATTGGTTTGTTAAAACAACAACAAAAATGAAGTTACCAAGCAATATACTTGGTTACATATCACTTTAATAATATTTTAATACTTAAGGCCTTAGAGCTCATCTAAATCAAGTTTTTAAATTTTTTAATTGACAAATAATAATAGTATATATTTATGGGATACAGTGGGATATTTTGATATATGTATGCATTGTAGAAAGATTAAATCAAGTAAATTAACATATCCATCACCTCACCTACTTATAATTTTTTGTGGTTAGAATATTTAAAATCTACTCTTTTAGCAATACTAAGACATATAATACATTATTTTTAACTATGGTCACGATGCTGGGCAATAGATCAATATAACTTATTCCTTCTATATAACTCACACATTGTACCCTTTTATTAGCTCTCTTTTCCTAGCTCACTGAACTGCCTCCCAGTCCCTGGTAACCACCATTCTACTCTCTGCTTCTATGAGTTTGACTTTTTTCGTCATTATTCACAATAGCCAACATATGGAAGCAAACTAAGTGTCCATGGATGGATAAGTGGATAAAGAAAATCTGGTGTAATGGACACAAAGAGGGGAACAACAGACACCAGGGCTTACCTGAGGTTGGAGGGTGGGAGAAGGGAGAGGATCAGAAAAAAAAAATCCATTAGGTACTATGCTACCATGCTTATTACCTGGGTGATGAAATAATCTGTACAAGAAACCTCTCTGACATGCAGTTTACCTATGTATCAAACATGCTCATGAACCCCTGAACCTAAAATGAAAGTTACAAAACAGAAAATGTGGTGTGCATACACAATGGAATGCTATATCGCCTTTAATGAAAAGAAGAGTGTGTCATTTGCAGCAACATAGATGATGCTGGAGGACATTATGCTAAGTGAAATAAGCCAGCCACAGAAAGACAAATACTGACTGTATGATCTCACTTAAATGTGCAATTTTAAAAAATCAAACTAGTTGAGTTTTTTATAGTAAAGTCTTTTTACCAATAAAACATTACATAGAAGCTCTGTTTATAAAACAGATAAAATTAAACCTAATCTGCCTGGGGTTGGCATAGGAAACTTGGAACTTCTCTTGCCAGGTCACTCTTTTTCTCCTCTTCTATGCAGGCCTAGCCTTGTGGTTTGCCTTAGTGAAACTCTGTAGGAGTCCCCAACCCCAGGGCTTTGTGGAACATTTTAGAGACCTACTGATTTAGTCCAATCCTCATACCTCCCTATTTTACAGATTGAGAAACTGAAACTCAGAGAATTTGCTTAAAGGTCACACCATGAATCAGTGTCAAAATAGGGACAAGAATCCAGGTGTCCTCATTCCCAGTCCAGCAGTCCAGTGATTTTCTCACATGAGATAATAGATGCAAAAATATCATGTCAAGTGTAAAGCACTATACAGATCACATATATTATTACTTAAAGAAAAACTCCTTGAATGTCAGAATAGGCGAGAACCTCTATAGATATCGTCTAATTCAATAATCTCATTTTACAGATAGGAAAGGGTGAGATCCAGAGAGCAGAACAGACCTGACCCAGATTACACAATGAGTCAATAACAGAGATAGAACTAAAACTCAGGTATCCTGCCCACTATATTCTCAGTATTTTCTGCACATTTGGTTTGTTAGTTTGAAATCATTTCTGTATTTATTACCTCTGCATGATCAGGAGATGCAGACCATTCCCCCTCGATTTATGAGAGGCTATATTCACACTCAATCCTTCTTCCCCCAGCCTCTGTCTATTTTGCAATCTTTCTATTGTGTCATTATCATGTAAAGATATTCAGCAGCGTATGAAATGTTATAGGTCACTATAAATTGGAAGAGTGGTTATCTCCCTCATTAGATTGTGCAAGAGACAAGGGTAAGGTGCATTCATTTTTATAGTCTCACTGTCTGGCTACAATATACCTCAATTCTGAATATACCTTATTTGAATGAATGATTGATTAATTTATCTTTCAATATGTTGTTGGCCAAGAGAGCTCTCTGTAACATGCTTCTTAAAGAAGCAGCCCAGGTCCTGGAAGATCATGTGATTTTAATGTTTTCCTAAAGAATATTAGTATCTGTATGGAATAAAAATAATCAACAGAGTATCCCATTCTGCAAACCCTAAGTCTCTCTCTCTTTCCTTTCATATTGGCTGTTTGGAATCTTGGTTCTCTTTCAGTCTCAGTGAGTTTGGTAAGGCCATTCTGTGGAATGCTGACTTGGAGTCCCTTAGATAATGAATGCAATGGGTCAAGGGAAGCCAGAGGACAAAGTTCAGCTTGCTATCACCTCCTTGTCTGCCCACCACTACCAGTACTACCCTTGGCAGCTTGGGAATCAAGAAAAAAACAAAGAAAAAGACCTTAGAACAATTTCAGAGAGTCCACATGTCAGCCAAGCAAGAATGTTCATCCATGAACTCAAAGCAAGCATATTAAAGACAAGAGAGACACCCTTACTGCAGAAAAATTTTTAAGGGTGATGGGATTGGAAAAGCCCATATATTTATAACTTACAACAAATAAATTCATTCCAATAATATCACCTCTCTTCCTCAAGTTGCATACAGCAACTTTGGAAACTGTCCTGTTGCCAAATGCCAGATCCAAATCATGTCTGCTGGGGATTAAGAACATTAGACAATGAAACAAGGGCTTGCTCTTGGAGCAAGTTTTACTTTTGCCATGAACCCTACACAGGCTTTTAGTAACCTTGCAACTAAAACCCAAAGATAAGTTGTTATGGGAAGGCACACCCCATGGTATTTCTTGGCCATTTTCTGACTACTAATCACTTGTTGGGAGACAATAATTATCTGTATAACCAAAATTATATATTTGTCTATTTCTGTATCATGCAAAAGTGATTGGAAATATTGTCATTGAATTTGGAGGTTATCTCTGCAACAGACTATTTTTGGTGGTGATATACAAAATTCACTTTGAGAAGCTCTGGTAGGTACTCCAAAGAGGTAATCATTCCAATGTTACTACAGACTGGAGGACATGTGCCTTATGTATTAATAAACTGTACACAAAGAAAACAGTGGAGTGATTTGCAAGTTAAGCTGTTTCTCCTATAGGCAACTCTTTGCAGGGGTGCTCAGAGGCAAATAATAATTTATTTAAAAATAGACATGGTTGTCCTGTACAATGGTAAGGAGACTCCTAGAAACTAGAAAATAATACTCATGTGATATTTCATCATTTTCTATAGTGCTTTCAACAGCATTATCACCTTTGATATTTTCAGTCACTATATTATTTCTCTTTTACAGATGAAGCAACAGAGGCTTACAAGGGTCAAATGAATTTCCTAAGGCTCAAAGCTAAGACATGGATTTTCTGATTCCAAGCACCCTTTCCTTCTACCCTCATCCTAACTGCTTTGAAATTTCTAATACTAGGGAAGAGGTGGAGCAAGATGGCTAAAGAGAAGCCTCCAGCAATTGTCCCCCACCCCTGCCTGCAGGCACAACAAATTGAACAGTGATCCACACAAAAAGCACCTTCCTAAGAACCAAAAATCAGATGAGCAATCACAGTAACTGGTTTTAACATCATACTAAGGAAAGAAGCACTGAAAAGGGTAGGAAAGACATTCTTGAATTGCCTACAACATCCCTCGCCAATCTCCCAGCAGCAACCACATGGTGTTCAGAGTAGGCTTGGGAGAGGAAGATTACAGTGATTGTGGGACTTGCATTGGCACTCAATGTTGCCCTGTCACAGCAGAAAGCAACATGGAGCAGAACTCAGCCAGTGCCCACAGAAGGAGCACTTAGATCCGTCCTAATCAGAGGCAAATTGCCCATCTCAGCAGTCAGAAACTAAATTCTGGCAAGCCCTGTCACTGTGGGCTAAAGTGGTCTGCAGTCCCAAATAAACTTGAAAGGCAGTCTAAACCACAAGAATTGCAATTCTTGGTCAACTCCTGGTGTTGTGCTGGGCTCAGAGCCAGTGGACTTGGGGAACATGTGACCTAGTGAAACACCAGCTGAGGTGACCAAGAGAGTGCTTGTGCCACCCCTCCTCCAATCTCAGGCAATGCATGTCCCAACTCCAGGGTGGACTCTTTCCTTCTGCTTAAAGATGGGAGAGGGGAGAGTACAGAGGACTTTGTCTTACAATTTGGACACTACATCAGCCACAGTAGAAAAGGGCACCAGGCAGAGTCCTGAGGTCACCATGCCAGGCCCTAGCTCCCAAACGATATTTCTAGATACACACTGGGCCAGAAGGTAATCGGCTGCCTTGAAGGGAAGGAACCAGTACTGGCAGGATGCAACTCCTGCTGACTAAAGAGCCCTTGGGCCCTGAATAATCAGTGTGGTAGCCAGGCAGCACTTGCCAGGAGTTTTGAGTGAGACTCAGAGCTGTTCTTGCTTCAAGAGTGACCCAGCATATTCCTAGCTGTGGTGGCTATAGGGAGAGTCTCTGTAAAGGAGAAGGAAGAGTAAAGAGGACTTTGTCTTGCAGCTTGGGTACTGGTTCTGCCACAGTGGGGGTAGAGCACCAAATGGGCTCTTGGGGAACCTGATTTCAGGCCTTGGCTCTTGGATGGTATTTCTGGACCTGCCCTGGGCCAGAGAGGAGCCCACTTCCCTGAAGGTAGAGACCCAGCCCTGGTAGCATTCACCTTAAGTTGACTAAAGAACGCTTGGGCCTTGAGTGAAGATTGGTGGTAGCCAGACAATACTTGCCATGAACATGGGGGTGGTGGTGGCCACAGGGAGAGACTCCTTTGCTTGAGAAAAAGGAAGGAAAGTGTGGAAAAAATCGTTGTCTTATGGATTGGGTGCCAGCTCAGTCACAGCTCGAGGCCTTGGCTCCTGGACACCATCCCTTGACCTGCTTGAAGAACTCATCACCCTGAAGGGAAGGACATAAGACAGGCTGGCCTCACCAGCTTGTACAGCCCTTGGGCCTTGAGCAAGCACGGACAGTACCCAGGGAGTGGTCTCTGTGGGCTTTGGGCGAGACTCAGTGCTGTGCTGGCTTTGGGTCTGACCTAGCACAGTCCCATTGGTGGTGACTACAAATGTGATTATGTCATCCCTACCCCAGATCCAGGCAGGTCGGCAGAGAATGAGCGAGAGAGAGAGAGAGAGAGAGAGAGAAAGAGAGAAAAAGAGAATGCGACAGATACTCTGTTTGGGGGGAAGTAAGGGAAGAGAACAAGAGTCTCTGCTTGGTAATCCAGGGAATTTTCCTGGCTCTTACCCAAGAGCATGCAGGCAGTAACTCTATGAGTCTGAAAGAGCCACAGCATTACTGAGCATGGGATGCTCCATAAAGCAGATATGGCTGTAGTGACCAAAGACTAAGATCACAGAATCCAAATCCCTTGGAATACTTGGAAAGTCTCCCAAGAAGGGCAGGTATGAACAAGCCCAGACTGTGAAGACTACAATAAACACCTAACTTTTGAATGCTCAGACACTGAAAAACATCTGGCATTAACACCATCCAGGAAAACATGACCTCACAAAATGAACTAAATAAAGCACCAGATAACCATCCTGGAAAAATAGAGATATGTGACCTTTCAGACAGATAATTCAAAATAGATGTGTTGAGGAAATTCAAGGAAATTAAAGATAACACAGAAAGAATTCAAAATTCTGTCAGATATATTTAACAAAGAGATGGAAATAATTAAGAAAAATAAGCAGACATTCTGGTGCTGAAAAATGCAACTGACACACTGAAGAATGCCTCAGAGTCTCTTAACAACATAATTGATCAGGCAGAAGAAAGAATTAGTGAGTTTTAAAACAGGCTATTTGAAAATGTAGTCAGAAGAGACAAAAAAGAATAACAAACAATGAAGCACACCTACGAGATCTAGAAAATAGCCTCAAAAGGGCAAATCTAAGAGTTATTGGCCTTAAGAATGAGAGAGAGAGGGAGAGAGAGAGAGAGACATCTTGGTAGAAAGTTTATTCAAAGGGATAATAACAGAGAACTTCCCAAACCTAGAGAAAGATATTAACATCCAAGTACAAGAAAGTTACAGAACACCAAGAAGATTTAATCCAAAAAAGACCACCTCAAGGCATTTAATAATCAAACTCCCAAAGGTCCAAGGATAAAGAAAGGATCCTAAAAGTAACAAGAGAAAAGAAACAAGTAACATAAAATGGAGCTCATATATGTCTGGCAGCAGACTTTTCAGTGGTAGCCTTATAGGTCAGGAGAGAGTGGCATGACATACCTAAAGGGCTGAAGAAAACAAACAAACAAACAAACAAAAAAACCTTTTACCTTAGAATAGAATAGAATATCCAGTGAAAATACCTATGAAACATGAAGGAAAAATAAAGACTTTCACAGACAAACAAAAGCTGAAGGAATTCATTAACACCAGACTTTTCCTATAAGTAATGCTAAAGGGACCTCTTTAATCTGAAAGAATAGAATGTTAGTGAGCAATAACAAATTATCTGAAAATACAAAACTCACTGGTAATTAAAAGTACAGAGAAAAACACAGAATATTGTAACACTGTAATTGTGGTATGTGAACTACTCATATCTTGAGTAGAAAGACTATGAGATGGACCAATAAAAAATAATAACTGAAACTACTTTTCAAGACATAAACAGTACAGTAAGATGTAAATAGAAATGACAAAGTGATAACAAGCAGAGCGATAAAGTTAAAATGTACAGTTTTTATTAGTTTTCTCTTTCCATGATTTTTTACACAATAGAGTGTTAAGTTGTCATCAGTTTAAAATAATGAGTTAGAAAATATTATGCGCAAGCCTCACGGTAACCTCAAATCAATAACGTACAACAAATACACACACAAAAAATAAAAATAAAAAGGAAGAAAATAAAATAAAATACACCACCAGAGAAAATCACTTTCACTAAAAGGCAGACAGGAAGGAAGGAAAAAAGGAAGAGAAGACCACAGAACAACCAGAAAACAACCAAATGGCAGGAGTAAGTCCTTAGTTATCAGTCATAACACTGAATCTAAATGGACGAAACTCTCCAAGCAAAACATGTAGACTGGCTGAATGAATGAAAAACAAGACACCTGGATGGAGCTGGAGGCCATTATTCTAATTAAGTAAGCAAAGAATAGAAAACCAAATACTGCATTTTCTCATTTATAAGTGGGAGCTAAGCTATGAGGATGCAATAACACACAGTGATGTAAAGGACTTGAGGACTCCGTTGGGGTAGGGGTTGAGAGAAGGTGAGGAATAAAAGACTACATATTGGTCATACTGAATGGGCAAAAGCTGAAGCATTCCCTTTGAAAACCAGTGCAAGACAAGGAAGCTCTCTTTCACCAATCCTATTCAACATAGTATTGAAAGTTACAGTGAGGGCAATCAAGCAAGAGAAAGAAATAAAGGTATTCAAATAGGAAGAGAGGAAGTCAAATTGTCTCCGTTTGCAGATGACATGACCATATATTTAGAAAACCCCATCACCTCACCCAAAAATATCCTTAAAGCTGATAAGCAACTTTATCAAAATCTCAGTATACAAAATCAATTTGCAAAAATCACAAGCATTCCTATACAGCAATAACAGACAGAGAATCAAATCATGAATGAACCGCCATTCACAATTGCTACAAAGAGAATAAAATACCTAGGAATACAATTCACAAGGATGTGAAATACCTCTTTAAGGAGAACTACAAACCATTGCTCAAGGAAATAAGAGAGGACACAAACAAATGGAAAAACATTCCATACTCATGGATAGGAAGAATCATTATCATGAAAATGGCCACACTGCCCAAAGCAACTTATAGATTCAATGCTATCCCCAATAAGCTATCATTGACTTTCTTCACAGAATTAGAAAAAAAATATTTTTTTCTAATTCATCTCTCTGCTTGTTATCACTTTGTTGTTTCTATTTACATCTTATTGTACTGTTTACTTTTCAAATTTCATATGGAACCAAAAAAGAGCTCATATAGTCAAGACAATCCTAAACAAAAAGACCAAAGCCGAAGGCATCACGCTACCTGACTTCAAACCATACTACAAGGGTACATTACCCAAAACCACATGGTACTGGTACCAAAACAGATATATAGACAAGTGGAACACAGGAGAGGCCTCAGAAATAACACCACACATCTACAACCACCTGATCTTTGACAAACTTGACAAAAACAAGCAATGGGGAAAGGATTCTCTATTTAATAAATGGTGTTGGGAAAACTGGCTAACCTCACGCAGAGAACTGAAACTGGACCCCTTCCTTACATGTTATACAAAAATTAACTCAAGATGGATTAAAGACTTAAATGCAAGACCTAAAACCATAAAAACCATAGAAGAAAACCAAGGCAATACCATTCAGGACATGGGCATGGGCAAAGACTTCATGACTAAAACACCAAAAGCAATGGCAACAAAAGCCAAAATTGACAAATGGGATCTAATTAAACTAAAAAGCTTCTGCACAGCAGAAGAAACTATCAGCAGAATGAAGAGGCAACCTACAGAATGGGAGAAAATTTTTGCAATCTATCCATCTGACAAAGGGGTAATATCCAGAATCTACAAGGAACTTAAACAAATTTACAAGAAAAAAAAAACCAAACAACCCCATCCAAAAGTGGGTGAAGAATATGAACAGACACTTCTTGACATTTATGCTGCCAACACACATGAAAAAAAGCTCATCATCACTGGTCATTAGAGAAATGCAAAGCAAAACCACAATGACATACCATCTCATGCCAGTTAGAATGGTGATCATTAAAAAGTCAGGAAATAACAGATGCTAGTGAGGATTTGAAGAAATAGGAACGTTTTTACATTGTTGGTGGGAGCATAAATTAGTTCAACCATTGTGGAAGACAGTGTGGCAATTCCTTAAGGATCTAGAACCAGAAATACCATTTGACTCAGCAATCCCATTACTGGGTATATACCCAAAGGATTATAAACCATTCTTCTATAAAGACAAATGCACGCATATGTTTATTGCAGCACTATTCACAATAGCATGGACTTGGAACCAACCGAAATGCCCATCAGTGATAGACTGGATATAGAAAATGTGGCACCTATACACCATGGAATACTATGTAGCCATAAAAAAGGATGAGTTCATGTCCTTTGCAGGGACATGGATGAAGCTGGAAACCATCATTCTCAGTGAACACAAGAACAGAAAACCAAACACCGCATATTCTCACTCATAAGTGGCAGTTGAACAATGAGATCACATGGACACAGGGAGGGGGACATCACACACTGGGGCCTGTCAGGGAGTAGGGTGGGGCTAGGGGAGGGATAGCATTAGGAGAAATACCTAATGTATATGGCAGGTTGATGGGTGCAGCAAACCACCATGGCACATGTATACCTATGTAAGAAAACTGCAAGTTCTGCACATGTATCCCAGAATTTAATTATATATATAATATATATACACAACATATATAATATATATACAAAATATATGCTTTATATATAGTATATATACTATATATGCTTTATATATTATACAATATATAAATACAATACATAAAGCATTATATATTATATATACTATATATACAATATATACTAGATATACACAACATATATAAAGCATATATATACAATTATAAAGCATATATACACTATATATAAAGCATATATACTATATATATTTATACTATATGTACATATATACTATATATAGTGTGTATATATGCTTTATATATATACTGTATATATAATATACATACAACTACATGTTGGGTAATGTACACTTCTCAGGTGACTGCTCCACTAAAATCTCAAAATCCACTACTAAAGAACTCACTCATGTAATCAAAATCCACCTGGGCTCCCAAAACTAATGAAAATTTAAAAAATAATAATAACTGTTATTATTTAAAAAGTATTATTTTTAAAATATGTTAAAATAATAATTTTTATTTACAAGAAACATATTTCACCTATTAAATATAAAGAAACACATTGATTGAAAATAAAGGAATGAAAAAGATATTTCATGCAAATGGAAACCAAAAAAATTAGCAGCTATACTAATATCAGACAAAATAGATTTCAAGACCAACACTACACAAAGAGAAAAAGAAGGTCATTATATAATGATAAAAGGGTCAATTCATCAGGAGGATACAACAATTTTAAGTATATATGCACCCAACACTGGAGCACCCAGATATCTAAAGCAAATATTATCAGAGTTGAAAGAAGAGAAAGATCCCAATACAATAACATTTGGAGATTTTAACACCCCACTTTCAGCATTGAAAAGATTATCCAGACAGAAAAATGAACAATGAAACATTGGCCTTAATCCGCATTATGTCTTTTTTTTTTTTTTTTTGAGACGGAGTCTCGCTCTGTCGCCCAGGCTGGAGTGCAGTGGCCGGATCTCGGCTCACTGCAAGCTCCGCCTCCCGGGTTTACGCCATTCTCCTGCCTCAGCCTCCCGAGTAGCTGGGACTACAGGCGCCCGCCACCTCGCCCGGCTAGTTTTCTGTATTTTTTAGTAGAGACGGGGTTTCACCGTGTCGGCCAGGATGGTCTCGATCTCCTGACCTCGTGATCCGCCCGTCTCGGCCTCCCAAAGTGCTGGGATTACAGGCTTGAGCCACCGCGCCTGGCCTGCATTATGTCTTAAATGGACATAATAGATATTTAAAGACCATTTTATCCAATGGCTGCAGAATATACATTCTTTCCTCAGCATATAGATCATTCTCAATGACAGATCATATCTTAGGCCACAAAACAAGTTTTTAAAAAAGTATTAAAAATTGCAATCATATCAAGCTTATTCTCTGACCACAATAGAATAAAACTAGAAATCAAAAACACGAGGAATTTTGGAAACTATACCAACCACATGGAAATTAAACAGTATACTCTGGAATGACTATGTCAATAAATAAAGAAGAAAATTTAAAAATTTATTGAAATGTACCAAATTGAAAACATACTAAACAGCATACTAAAACCTATGGGATCCAGCAAAAGCAATATTATAACGAAAGTTTATAGCAATATGCACCTACATCAAAAAGTTCAAATAAATAACCTAACAATGCATATTAAAGAACTAGAAAAGCAAGAGCAAACCAAACTCAAATAACTGGAATAAATGAAATGATAAAGATCAGAGTAGAAATAAATAAAATTAAAAGGAAAAAATACAAAAAACATCAGTGAAACGAAAAGTTGGTTTTGTGGATGAAGAAACAACATTGACAAATATTTAGCTAGACTAAGAAAAAAAGAGAATGCTCAAATAAAATCAGAGATTTAAAAAAAGGAAATATTACAGTGGTTACTGCAAAAATTCAAGGGATCATTAGAGGCTACTATGAGCAACTATATGACAATACATTGGAAAACCTAGAATAAATTGATAAATTTCGAGAAACAGACAACTTGGGAAGATTGAACCACGAAAAAAATCTAAAACTTGAACAGACCAATAACAAATAATAAGATTGAAGCTGTAACAAAAAGTCTTCTCAGCAGTAAAAAGTCCAGGACCCAGTGGCTTCAGTGCAGAATTTTACCAAACATTTTAAGAAAAAGTAACATCAATCCTATTCAAAGTATTTCAAAAAATAGAGGAGAGAATCATTCCAAACTCAATCTACAAGGCCAGTATTAACCTGATAACAAAATCCAAAATATACACACACAAAAAGGAAAACTATAGGCCAATATCCCTGATAAACATTGATGCAAAAATCCTCAAGAAAATACTAGCAAACTGAATTCAACAACACATTAAAAAGTTCATTCACCATGACTAAGTGGGATTTACCAAGGGCTGCAAGGATGGCTCAAAATACATCTAAGTCAATCAATGTGATATATCATATCAACAGAATGAAGGACAAAAAGCACTTGATCATTTCAATTGTTACATGAAAAGCATTTGATAACATTCAATTTTTATCTTCCTTAAAAGACAAAAACTTTCAAAAAACTAGGGAGCATACTTCAGCATAACAAAAGCCATATATGACAGACCCATAGCTAGCATCATACTAAATTTGGAAAAACTGAAGGCATTGGCTATAAGATCTGAAACAAAACAAGGATGTTAACTTTCCCCACTGTTATTCAACAGAGTACTGGAAGTCCTAGCTAGAGCAATCAGACAAGAGAAAGAAATGAAGGGCATCCAAATTGAAAAGAAAGAAGTCAAATTATTCTTGTTTGCAGACGATATGATCATATATTTGGAAAAACCTAAAGACTGCACCAAAAGCCTATTAGAACTGATAAACAAATTCAGTAAAGTTGCAGGATACAAAATCAACATATAAAAATCAGTAGCTTTTCTGTATGCCAACAGTGAACAATCTAAAAAAGAAATCAAGACAACAATCCCATTGACAATAGGTAAAAATAAAATAAAATACCTAGCAATAAATTTAGTTAAATAAATTAAATATCTCTACAATGAAAACTAATATATATATAATACATATATAAGAAATTGAAGACATCCAAATAATAGAATGATATTCCATGCTCGTGAATTTCAAGAATTGATATTGTTAAAATGTCCACACTACCTGAAGCTATCTACAGATTCAATGCAATTTATATCAAAATATCAATGACATTCTTCACATAAATAGAAAAAATAATCCTAAAATGTATATAGAACCACAAGAGACCCAGGATAGGCAAAGCTATCTTGAGGAAAAAGAACCAAGCAAAACTGGAAGAATCACATTATCTGACTTCAAATTATAATACAGAGCTATTGTAACCAAAACAACATGGTATTCATATGAAAGCAAACACATAGACGAATGAAACAGAACAGAGAACCCAGAAACAAGTCCATACATCTACAGTGAACTTATTTTCAACAAAGGTACCAAGGATGTATATTAAAGAATGGATAGTCTCTTCAAAAGATGGTGCTGGAAAAACTGGATATCCATATGCAGAAGGAAACTAGAGCCCTATCTCTCAGCAAATACAAATATAATAATCAAAACATATTAAAGACTTAAATCTAAGACATCAATCCATGAAACGACTTCAAGAAAACATTGGGGAAACTCTCCAAAACATTAATCTGGCCAAAAATTTCTTGGATAATACCATATCAGCACAGGCAACTAAAAATGGACAAATGAGGTCACATCAAGTTAAAAAGCTTCTGCACAGCAAAGGATTCAGTCAACAAAGTGAAGAGACAATGCACAGAATGAGAGAAACTATTTGCAAACTACCCATCTGACCAAGTATTAATAACTAGGGTATATAAGGAGCTCAAGTAACTCTATAGGAAAAAAATATATAACAATCTGATTACAAAATGGGCAAAAGATCTGGGTAGATATCTCTCAAAATAAAACATACAAATGACAAACAGATATATGACAAGGTCCTCAACCTCACTGATCATCAGAGAAGTGCACATCAAAACAACAATGGGATCTCATTTCACCACGGTTAAAATGGCTTTCATCCAAAGAACAGGAAGTAATGAATGCTGGTGAGGATGTGGAGAAAAGAGTATCCTCATACACTGTTGGTGGATATGTAAGTCAGTAAAACCATTATGGAGAATAGATTTGAGGTTCCACAAAATACTAAAAATAGAGCTATCATATGACCCAGCAATCCCACTGCTGGGTATACACCCTAAAGAAAGAAAATCAGCATATTGAAGAGATATCTGCATTCCCACATTTATTGCAGCACTATTCACAATAGCCAATATTTGGAAGCAACTCTTGTCCATCAACAGGCAAATGGATGAAGAAAATGTGGTACATACGTACAATAAAGTACTATTCAGCCATAAAAAAGAAAGAGATCCTGTCATTTGCAATAACATGGATGGCACTAGAAGACATTATATTACGTGAAATAAGCCAGGCACAGAAAGACAAACTTGGCATTTTCTCACATATTTGTGGGAGCTAAAACTTAAAACAATTGAGCTCATAGACATAGAGAGTGGAATGATGGTTATCAGAGGCTGGAAAGGGTAGTGGGAGGGGAGGAAGTGGGATGGCTACTGGGTACAAAAATATAGTTAGAATGAATGAGATCTAGTATTTGATAGCTCAACAAGGTGACTGCAGTCAACAATAACATTGTCCATCTTAAAATAACTAAAAGAATATAATTGGATTGTTTGTATCACAAAGAAAGGATAAATACTTGTGGTAAGGGATACCCCATTGACGCTGGTGATTATTACACACTGTATACTTGTATCAAAATGCCTCAGGTACCTCATACATATATACACCTACTTTGTACCTACAAAAATAAAAAAATAATTTTAAAATTACCCAGAAAAAAATTCTGAAACTAGTCAGAGAAAGGCTTATCTGCAGGATTCATTTTTGCACATATTCCACGGTGTGAGTCAGCAAACTCTGGAATTATATTTTTTAGAACAGTGAGGGCCTCTTTGAGGCAATATACTGATCATATTCTGTTCCAAATATGGGTCAGGTCACTCACTGATATTACTAGCAACAAGGGTATCAAATGCTCACAGCATCATAAAAGGGCTTGCCAGTCGAGAGTGATCTTTGTGTTATTGGATATGCGTGTACATGAGCGGCATTTCTCTAGGACCCCATAGGAGCATAGCAGATGGGTTAATGAACAAGAAAGAAGTGCTACCAAGTGAAGATTTGGTCAAGTTGACATGACTAAAAGAGAGTCAGCCACCTTATGGGAAGGTGTCTAATGCCCGAAGAAAGCTCTTCATTGTTTTTTCTGAGATTGCAAGGAATATAATCCTATTTTTACTTTCTATACTGGATTTCTAGTTTGTTCTCCCTCAGTATTTACTAATGGGCATTTTGATGAATGAGAGTTCATTTCTATTATGTTCTAAGAACCCAAGGAATGTGATCTGTACTTATACTCAGGGTTGAGATGGAAAAGAACAGTGGGTGGTAACACTAGAAACCAAAGTAAGAGAAATTGAGTCTCAATGGGGACAAGGAACTCTGAGGGACAGAACGGGAAAATGCTATCTGACTTCCTAGACAGACCCTCTGTCCCTCAACCCCACAGCATTCTATTTTCTATTCTAACATAGGAGGCCTTTCTTTTCCATATGTAATTTATAGTTCTGTAATGATGTTGGAGTCTCTACCCAAAAAAGAAAATATGAGCATCTGGAAGCCACAATACCCAAACCATCTCAGTGAAATCAACCAATTAGTAAATACAGCCACCTATCTCCCTCCAATTCCCCGTATACACCTACTATTCTTAAAGGTTTGGGTATCACACAGCAGACAAAGCTAGCCTCTACTCCACATCAGCAGTTACAATTCTGTCTGATGACTGGTGTGAACCTACTTGTATATACTAAATCTGCCATGCTGCCCTGAGTTTTCCTGCCTCTGCTGGTTTTCTGATTTCCAAACCCCTCCTGGTTTTCTAACTACTGGTTGCCCAGAACTCACACATCTCTCCCTAGTTTTTAAGTGATCTCATTGGGTGTGGTGGTGTGCACTTGTCCCAGCTACTCAGGAGGCTGAGGTTGGAGGATTGCTTGAGTTCAGGAGTTCGAGGGTGTAGTACACTATGATCACACCTGTGAAGAGCTGCACACTCCAGCCTGCGCAACATAGCAAGACCCTGTCTATGAAGAATAAAATAAAATAAAGTGATCTCACTGCTTCTGTTGTGCCCATAGCCAAACACAATTCCAAGTTAAATGGATAAAACTTATTCATTTCTCTCTACTATCCCTTCCTCTGCTTCTCTTTTCCCTTTCTGTTCTTTCATATAAACAAATACTCAGTGCTTTCATTTGACCTCTGGCTCCTCAAAGCCTGCAGCTTTCATGCTGTATCTAAGCCTTCCTATTCTAGATAAGCATTTTCTCTTCAGAACTTCTCTTGAATTCTGTATCCCCTATAAAATATAATATTGGTGATTCCATTCTTCCACAGTCTTGCTAATGGACATACTGACAGTCTAATGCTCAATACTATTTCCTGATTATGGCTGAATGTGCCCCAGGAGGCAAAATCTTCCAAAACAATTCCACATATGATGGGAGTTTCAGACACTGTGAGACAGCATCAGTAGCAAGATATCTTCAGGTAGAGGGCCCTTTCATAAATTCTTAAGTCATAACACATGATTGGTTATCTGTGATACACATGCTCCAATTCCCAACCCCTGTTTTGACCCTGAATTTCCAATGGTGGGAATGGATGCTAGGGAAATTTAAAAAGAAAAAAAAATGTACATGAATACAACCTAAGTGTGTGGAAACAATCTAAACCTCCAATAATATAGAGGCATGAGGACAACCGAGCAAAACAGTGACTCTATAAATTATATGCATGCATGAGGGCCAGACCTAAAGGAAATGAAGACATGTTTTAAGCATTTGTTGTGTTAGGGTGGTGGACTTAAAAATAAAGTCATTAGCAGAAAGTGTAAACCTCCAGATAGGTAATGTATTTTCACATACTTAAGAATTAAGGTTGAAGCCCACCAGACACAATGCATTCCGGTAGAGGTTTTCAATGTGTTTAAAGTAAAATCATGGTTTCAGCCAAGTGAATCTTTGTCTGAAGAGCTCTGTCTAGTGGAGGAAAGAGAACTGTAAGTGCATTACTGAAAGATAAAGCAGGAAGTGGTAAGAACCACAGAGAGACACCCATGAAGTGATGTGGGAGTACAGGAGATGGCGAGGTACCTTTCGATGGGGTGGATGCTTCATGGAGGAGGAGGCATTCGAGTGAGGCCTTGAAGGAAGGTAGGACTTAAGAATATGGAAATGTGGAGAAAAAGCACCTGAGGCAGAAGAGATAGCCTGAGTAAAGGAAAGGATAGGAGAAAGTGTGGGTGTGCTTTGAGATAAAGGAATAATTTAACTATATTGTAATACAGTCCCTGAAATATCCTGGTATCCTTGGGTGGGAAACAAGCACTAATCTTCCATTGTCGGGATGGAATAAAAAATGAAAATCTATCAACCAACCTGAAATAAAATTAGCAAACACTGTTCTGTTTGGGCTTTGATTTAAATCAATTAGTTGTTCTATAATTCTCAATAACACTGTTTTTTGGGGGGCTTTGATTTAAACCAATCAACTGCTACAGTGATCTCTCTCTCATTTTCCACTTATCTCTTATGACACTTATCACAGCAGTCTTTAATTTTTGTTTTCACACAGATATCTCCTACTAAGCTTGAAGATCTTTGAGAGAAGGACTGTGTTTGATTCATCACTGACAATGAGTTCTTAGCATAAAGCAGAAGGGCTGCAATATATGTGTCCACTGTGTGCTGTCATTTGCTCCCACTGGACTGAAACTATGCTTTACTCATTTCTCTCTCCCTGGCACCCAGCACGAGGCCTGACATAAAACAGATGCTTGGTGTTTGTTGAACTGAGGTGAATTAGGTGTATTCCTGTTCTCTCAGTCTTCTGTGCCTCAGTTTCCATATTTGTAAAATCAGGGTAGTAGTAAGAGTATCTACTACCTTATAGAGTTGCTGTGAGGATTAAGTATGCACTTAGTATAGTACTTAACACACGGAAAATGTTTGGTAACATTAGGCACTATGATTATCATCATCATTATTATTGTTTTTTTTGTTGTTGTTAAAGCTTCCAAACCTGCTGATAGAGACAGGCCCATTGTACTATGCCAGCCTGGGTTAGGATTGTTTCCATGCCTGGGGATGGGGAGGCTCTGTTTATAGATTTTTTCTCCGCCATGTCCCATCACATTGTATCTGCCGCAGGTAGATACTCTTTGCAGTGCTAAAGCTGCAACTGAAATCTCCTTGAGGTCAGGGCTAGCTCACATTTGTCTGTGGATGCATACAAGGCCTGACACCATACATGCTTGTTGAAAAAATAAATGAGTGAAAAGTACTCACCTTCAACCCTTTTCCCTGCCATTGGACTATGAGAATACAAATGCTTATAGCCTGGAGTTCTCCCTAGCTAGGGGACAGGGCCCAGAACCCAGGGAGCTCTGTGCTGCCACCTTGCCATCACTCTAGCCAACTTTCTTTAATTTTGGGTACTTGGGGATGGACTCATCTGTAAGGCTTCAAAACTATCCATGTCCAAAAATAATTACTATCAAATTATCCATATAAATAGCAACAGACAAATTATTTAATCCACATTAGCATTTCTACAGTGACATAATCGGAGCATTGGAAATGTGCTGTAATTTGATGAGGGACTGATTTCTCATTTGTGCACTAGGAAGTACTGTTATCAGTGTTTGGTTCATTTTATTTTCAAAAGTCTATCGCCATGCTAGGAAATTTCAAGTTGCCTTATCTCATGTTATCCTTATGAATCCTCTGGGGGTGGTCATCATTATTCCTATTTTATAGTTAAAAAAACTAAGCCTTTGGGAGTGGTATCGTTTTCCCAAGGTCACACTACTAATGGATATTAGACCTAAGATCAAGTTTTTTACGTTTATATCAATAGAATTCTTGAGTAGAGAGCATTTGAATATCTCAGTAGTGCTCACTAGGTAGGTGGGAAATTACTCCATACCTCCATATCCCTTTTTTTGTTTCCTATATCTATCTCTGTTCCCATGGAACAATAATTTGAACTTAAACTTGCTGGCTAGTCATTGTCAAGTTGCAAAAGAGACAAAGAAAACTCTTTCCAAGTGACACGGGCTACAGAGGAGTTTTAGGGGAGTTGAAGAGGCTACACAGGTGGGATGGCAGAAGAAGCTATGCAAAAAAAGCGGGAAGTAGGAGGCTTTTAGTTATAAACAACACAAATGAAGAACCAACCCCTTCTGTATTCTGAAGCTGAGCAGAGTTAAGAGACCTCAAGGACAGGATGTCTACTTACTGATGGGCCCTGAGGGCTCTTGGCAGGGTGTTATCCCCCTCTCTTCAGATGGAGCTTTGGACAAGATCTGAAGTTGATTCAGGTAGAAGTCAGAGATAAGCAGTATGTACTTGCTGGTTTTGGTTGGCTGCTTTTTAAAAGGATCAGAACTGTAGAGTGGGTGAAGACAGAGGGATGTAAAGCTAACCTATAGGAAGCAGAATGAGTACCAGTACAGTGCCATAGTTTCATTTTAAACAAAATAGTCATAGTCCAGACCGAAGTATTACCTTGTTTTTGAAAGAAATGTCCTCCTCCCCCACAACAGACAAGCAAGACAATACCACTATAACCAAACTACATTCCTCCAAGAGGTCCATAGCACTAGGAATGTAGGAAACGGCATGCTAGATAAAAGATAATCCAGCTTAGTTTTAAAAAATATTCATCCAGCTTCAGGAAAGGGAGTTTTAAAAATTAGTTACACAGGTGCTGGCTCAGGTTTCTATTGAATCTAGCCTCAGCATACTTTAAGACACACCTCTGGCTGGACAAGGGAAACCAATGGCTGGAAAATATGGAGAATAATTTATGACCTTGCTAGCTCTTCTCCTGGACAGTGGCTTAGGAGTTGAATTTGCTGGGGAGGTCAGACTTATCCTGTTGGGGGCAAAGATACACAGAGAGCTCTGACACCTTCAAGACCAAAGTCTGGAAGTCAGGAGAGGCAAAGAACACGTGCCGGCTGGGCTGGCTGGGGAATGTTACTCACAGCGTAAAAAGTAAAGAGGAAGAAATTGACCTTTGTTATATTCTCATACAGATGCGATGGCCTTTCTGGTCCCTAATTAAGTAACTCTAAAGTGAAGTGAAATCTTACACCAACCCAAGGCCTCCTTTACCTGGGGAATACCACAGATACCATCTCTCATTTGTTCTTTCTGCCTACTCAGGGACCCCTGCAAGTATATGCGTGCCTATGACCAAGACTCACTCTAGGAAAAGGATCCAAAACTGACTGAGTACCAGGAGCTTTATTACACATCATTTAGTTCTTACAATAGTTCTGTAAGATATTATTATCCTTATAGAGGCATTCAATATAATTTGCTTGAGGTCACATATGTATTAAGTCTTACAACTAAGGATTGAAATTCGGTCTGCCTGTTTCCCAAAAAATTATGCATACAAAGTGAACCATTGGCCAATGGATGAATCTGGATTATCTGTAAAATTTTAGAGATTTACTACTAAAATTATTGTTAACGATTTATATTGTTATATATTTATTTTTAAAATCTTCAAGATCATTTAATACAACCATGTTACTGCTCCAATGGAGATTTTAATGTACAAAGAGGGAACTAGACATGCTTAATGCCAGGTGTTAAGTCAGTAGCAGAGCCAGAGCCCCGATCTGGTGCTCTTACACTGCATCTTGTTACACTACCTGGATAGTAACCTTCCGAAAATCCCAGACACCAGCCTAAGGCAGCTATGGACAGCTCAGCATGGGGAGGGAGCAAGGTACAAAGAGCCAATTGAAGGCCTGTCAAGCAGCTTGCTGCATCTGATGAGATTCCCCACAATGACTTCGAGATTCCATAATGCTCCCCAAACAAGCCTCCCGCTTTCATATCACCTTGTCTTTGCTCAACCTGTTCCCTCCTCCTGAAGTTCTCTTTCTACCTTTTTGTATCTGGCAAATTCTTATCCATCCCTCAAGATCCAGATCAACCCTTAACTCCTCTGTGAAGCCTTCCTAAACTTTCCAGGTAAAATAAATCATTCTCTCATACTATCTGCTCAGGGAATTATGTGCCTACTTTTAGTACAGCAGTAATCTCACTCTTTCATGTTGGTAACTATTCACCACATAGCCACTGACTATTTGTATGACTTTGGGCAAATCACTCAACTCTTTTGTGTCTCGGTTCCCTCATTTGTAAATTGAGGGTATACAGATTGAATAAGAAAATGCCTACAAAGCATCTAATGCATATTGACTGCTCAATAAACAGTTTTAGCTGTTATTTCATGTCTCTTATCCCAGTGCCTGGTATAGGTCTCATGTACACAGTAGGCACTGACTGTTGAATAAACGTATGTTATGTGGGGAAAATGCCAGGCATTAAATAGCCATGTTGGATATCACTGTAGTCAGAATACTCCCTTATGGGTCTATAAAATCCTTACCAAAGACAAGACCAGTATTCTGTAATTTTCTGTTACAGAGCCTCTGAGATCCATGTAAAAGCTATGAATACACTCCCTAAAAAAGTTTATACATGCACATACACACAAAACAACCTTGCAACAATCCTTACACCAAGAATTCTCTTACAGAGTCCTCTCACTACGGAATACCTTTATTACTCATTAACTTACTAGGGGGGAAGACATACAGTTACAGAAGATGGTCTCACACAATGGCAGCAAAGGCAGAGAGGACTATCAGGGACTAAGCTCCTTCTGGGAACCAAGGGCCATAAATGCTTACTATACTGCCTCACATAATTCTTGAGAATTGCAAGGTAATGACCTCTGTAACTCTGCTAATTAGCTGTGAAGCAGGAGGGTCTCTCAGGCAGAAAACTATAAATGGCAGGGAGGCTCTCACTTCTGCCATTTATATGCTATAGAAACCCAGGAAAGTAATTTCCTCTCTCTGAGCCTCACTTTACTTTTCCATGAAACGGTTTGACCAGATTTTTTGATTTCCAAATTCCCTTCCTTCAAGTTTTAGTGTTTAAAGATCCTGCAGTTTTGAACACTGCAAATCTTTTAAGTATTTTCATGAAATAACCTGTGACTGAATCAACCATCCTGTAAGTAAATGAGCTTGTGACCTATAGGAATGTGCTTCTGTAACTTAAGGAACTGTTAGAAGTCCATGGCCTTCAGGGCCCACATCCAGATACCACAGTGAAATCAAGGTCCATCCACACAATGATGTGACTCAGGAGAGGAAGGAAAAACAGAATTTTAAAACCCTAATATAGGAAAACAAGTTGCTGCCTCTATGACTTTTTAATTCTATCCTGAAAGACAATATTCTCTGTTTTCTGACATCGAGGAGGAGGGAAATGGATTTCTCTTGCTACTGGCCCCATGGAAAACACTCTGTGGCATGCTCTGCTGAGAAGGCTCAAACCAAAGAGCCAAGGAACCATGAATCTACATTTATATCCTCACATCCTGTCTAAGCTCTTTCTTTAGCTTGGTCATAAGGAGCAAAATTCTCATGAGCACAGGTGTTAAGTTGTGCTTCCTGTTCTATAGTTGTGTGACAACAGTGAATTAAAAGCGACCATGCTGGGTCTCATCAGAATCAGAACTTCCCCCTGAAGCATATAAGTTGGTAGAAGGACTATGGCCCACATGTCCCTCATACATCTAATAAAGAGAGTTGCTGATGAACTACCAGCTGTTTTAAGTGCTTGGAGTTTTCTTAGGAAGACAAGCTCCCTGTGATGTTAGCGATACTTGGTGGTTTCTTGGTTACTCCCCACAGTACTTAACATCTTTCTTAACTTCCTTCTCTCATATTTCACTCTGCTGTTGCTCTTCATTGCTGCCTTTCTTGTTGCCTAGGCATAGTACTTGGTTTCTATGTTGGCTTATTTGAGGAGCTGCTGTGATGGAACAGAGTGAATGCTGCCTTTGACCCCAGAAGACCTGGGTTCAAATTCCAGATACATTATTTATTACCTGCTGATGAACTGGCAAAGCCTCAGTTTACTCATATGGAAAACCAAGAGAATAACTTCTCACTCTGTACCAAGATAGTTGCAAAGTTCAAATGGACAGTAGATAGGGTGGCCTTTCATCCACTGAAGAGCTTTAAAGATTGTCACATTTTCACACCTGTAATCTCAGCACTTTGGGACGCTGAGGTGGGTGGATCACGAAGTCAAGAGTTCGAGACCAGCCTGGCCTATATGGTGAAACTCTGTCTCTACTGAAAAAAAAAAAAAAAATATATATATATATATATATATAAAAGAAAAAATAGCTAGGTGTGGTGGTGCACCCCTGTAGTCCCAGCTGTTCGGGAGGGTGAGGCAGGAGAATCGCATGAACCTGGGAGGCGGAGCTTGCAGTGAGCCGAGATCATGCCACTGCACTCCAGTCTGGGCGACAGGCAGAGCAAGACTCCGTCTCAAAAAAAATGCCACTTTTATGATTAATAAACTATAACCTCCTGGAAGCAAGCCCTGTACCTTGAGTATGTCAGCCCAATATCCTACATGTAGTAAGCACTCCGTAAATATTTACTGACTGAATGCATGAGGATATTACTACCAGGCCTGTTCTCATGAGGTGCTCTGCAGGGACAGGCATTAGTCTAGATAGGAGGAATAGTGATTTCACTGGAGTGCCTAAGTAGTCACAACACAGCCTGGGAGCAAAGGGACTGATAATTCTAAACCTTGTTCCCTTTATCAAGAGTCATTCACCTCCAAATCTCAGTTCAATTTTCTCAGGTTTGTAGGTACAAAGCTCACTAGCATCTGTACAAGGCTGAAAGCAGCTGCCTTGCTATGAAGAGACAGGGAAGGAAGATGAAAATCTGAAAAACAGTTTCCAGAAGCATGCACACATGGCTACTATAACTGAAGATATTGTTTTACAATGATGACTTCTCGAAGAATTCAGTTATTTTGAGGAGCAGTTTGCTCCTTGCTGTGGGTCTAGAATCCAGATAATTAATACATAATTTCTATCTCTGAAGAGAGAGTGAGTCTGACACTTATCCTCACAATAGCAGTCAACTGCAAAAATGAACTACCAGAGTTTGATAGTCACCCAGAAATTCCCTTAAAGGACTGAAGAAGCTTCTGGCTGCAGAAAATGGACAGGCAATACAAAATTGATAAGGGTTACTGTAGCCTTGTACTGTAGTTTGAAGTCAGGTAACTTGATACCTCTAGCTTTATTCTTTTTGCTTAGAATTGTCTAGGGTATATGGGCTCTTTTTGGTTCCATATGAAACTTAAAGTAGTATTTTCTAATTCTGTGAAGAAAGTCAATGGTAGCTTAATGGGGATAGCACCGAATCTATAATTTACTTTGGGCAGTATGGCAATTGTCACGATATTGATTCTTCCTATCCATGAGCATGGAATGTTTTTCCATTTGTTTGTGTCCTCTCTTATTGCCTTGAGCAGTGGTTTGTAGTTCTCCTCGAAGAGGTCCTTCACATCCCTTGTAAGTTGTATTCCTAGGTATTTTGTTCTCTTTGTAGCAATAGTGAATGGGCAAAGTCTTCATGACTAAAATACCAAAAGTAATGGCAACAAAAGCCAAAAATGACAAATGAAATCTAATTAAACTAAAGAGCTTCTACATAGCAAAAGAAACTAGCATCAGAGTGAACAACCAAGCTACAGAATGAGAGAAATTTTTGCAATCCATCCATCTGACAAAGGGCTAATATCCAGAATCTACAAGGAACTTAAACATATTTACAAGAAAAAAACAACCACATCAGAAAATGGGTGAAGGATATGAACAGGCACTTCTCAAAAGAAGACATTTATGCGGCCAGCAAACATATGAAAAAAAGCTCATCATCACTGGTCATTAGAGAAATGCAAATCAAAACCACAATGAGATACCATGTCATGCCAGTTAGAATGGTGATCATTAAGAAGTCAGGAAACAACAGATGATGGAGAGGATGTGAAGAAATAGGAATGCTTTTACATTGGTGGTGGGGGTGTAAATTAGTTCAACCATTATGAAAGACAGTGTGGAGATTCCTTAAGGATCTAGAACCTGAAATATCATTTGACCCAGCAATCCCATTACTGGGTATACACCCAAAGGATTATAAATCATTCTTCTATAAAGATACATGCATACGTATGTTTATTGCAGCACTATTCACAATAGCACAGACTTGGAATCAACCGAAATGCCCATCAATGATAGACTGGATAAAGAAAATGTGGCACATATACACCATGGAATACTATACAGCCATCAAAAAGGATGAGTTCATGTCCTTTCCAGGGACATAGATGAAGCTGGAAACCATCATTCTCAGAAAACAAACACAGGAACAGAAAACCAAACACTGCATGTTCTCACTCATAAGTGGGAGTTGAACAATGAGAAAACATGGACACAGGGAGGGGAACATCACACACTGGGCTAGGGGAGGGATAGCATTAGAATAAATAACTAATGCAGATGACGGGTTGTTGGTTTCAGCACACCACCACAGCACGTGTATACCTATATAAGAAACCTGCACATTCTGAACATGTATCACAAAAGTTAAATATAATAAATTAAAAAATAATAATAAGGGACTAGGAAATTGGTAAGGCATGGTAGCAGAAGGCAGTGGACTCAAAAGATCTTGCAAGTGACAAAGGCTATGTAAGCATTGCAGATATTTACATAATGGTGCAAGTACTATGGCAACTTCTTATTAATCTCTGTTTCATAAAATGCACAGGCTATAAATAAGCAGGCACAGGGCCACTACGAAGCAGCAATGGCAAATTCTTGGCATGGCTCCCGAATTGGGCACTGACAGAGACTTGGGTGGGCACCAACTGCAATGAGTTACAGAGCTAAATTATTTCTTCTGCAAGCCTGTGGTCTAGTCGTGTTATGGGGAGGCCCAGAATTAAGCCAGTGAGTGTGCGAAGACAGAATCATGAGGTAATATATGGCAGATCCACAACTCAGCTGGCTTCCTGGGATCTACTTTCTATGAGACACACAATTTTTCCATGATACTTGGTACCAGAGAGTCCCCAAAGTGCTTCCTTTTTGCCATCTGGAATATATGTGTCATCCAGAAAAGTGCTTTCATGTATAGTTCATAGTTATCCACACATTTACAACACAGAAGTCTAGAAAATGCTTGAAATATTTTCAGTTTCTCCTCTGGGTATTGCAAGGAGGAGTGATCTACTAGATCATTAAAACAAAATAGTATCCTCTTCTAGCATTTCTAGACATTTAGTTTTTCTCCTGTTTAGTAAAAGGCTCAGGGCCAAGAAGCCACTAGGCCAGGCATTCTGTGCTAACAAGATGTTCAAACTTTGGCCTACTGAGAAAAAATTTTTAAATTAGATAATCTAGAGAGCTACTAAAATACCAAGAGATGGGAAAACATAAAACCTTTGCAGATTTATAAGTACAGAAGTGATTATCTAAAGCAGAGGTCAACAAACTGCAGCCCATAAACCAAATCTACTCTACCATCTGTTTTTGTGAGGCCCAACGAGATAAGAATGATTTCTAAATTTTTAAATGGTTAAAAAGAAAAATAATATTAAATGATATGTGAAAATTAAGTGAAATTCAAATTTCAGTGCCCATAAAGTTTTATTGGAACACAGCTACTCCCATTAGTTCAAGTATTATCCATGGCTGCTTTCATCCTGCAAAGGCAGAGCTGAGTAGTTGACACAGAGACCATATGATCTACAAAGCCTAAAATATTTACTACATGGCCCTTTACAAAAAGTTAACCAACCCCTAAATCTAAAGTCTGTCTGCGACTTTTAAGAAAACCAGAGACAGAAACATGAGAGGAGTTTTGTGAAAAGATCTCTAGGACTCGCAAAGTCAGGATCAGTCAACTCCTTGGCCAAAGATACCTGATGAAGGCTCTGTTGAAGCTGCAAGCAGATCCTCTTAGCAGAGTTAATTTGCCTCTGGGAAATGTTACTCAAAAAGTCAGGGAGTGAAGGGGACACTGATATGCACCAAAAACTCTCTGCTAGACTCCAAACTAGAGGTAACATTCAATTCCACATGAGTTGAGGTGGGAAAGAATGGATTTAAAGGACAGAAAGAGTTCAATGAGGGTTCACTTGCATTTCTTCCCTAACAAAAACCTGGGGTGAGAGAGAGAATCAAAGCCATACTTACATAAAATTTGCCAAAGAAACTAAATTGGGACCTATTGTAAACATCAGTGAGGATGGTGTAATTCTTTGAGTTCAGAATGTAAACTACAGTTTCAATTTTATGATGTGTACCAAACAGCACTCCATGTGTACAAAACAAATGGACATATAATCTCCAACGTTTTACTAGAAAATATCTGAAAAATAGTAAATTCTTGAGCACATAATGCACATGATGGATTAATTAACCCTCTTTGAAACATAATGAGGTAGAGATGGGGATTCATATCCTGATTTTCCAGATGAGAAATAGAAAAGAAAGGAAGTTACCCAGCAATGATCACAAGGTAAAAATCTCAGAGTCCTGAGTTTTAACCCACTCCATACATAGTACACTCTCTCAGCTGGCTCTATCCCCATCTGAAGATTGCTTCTTTAATTGATTAGGATCTTGGATTAGTCATCTTCTAGGAAAGCAAGACCAAAAACATATGCAGGTATAAATACACGTGAGTTTGCTGAAATGATGATGATTATGTTTGTAATTTGTAGAACGATCACAAAATGTCTAAGTTGGAAGCACATTTTGAAATATCTAGTTCAAGTCCGTTGTTTTACAGTCAAGGAAAACTGAGGTTCAAAAGGGGAAATTTCTTACCCAAGACTATACAACTAAAACCTCTCTGAGCCCTTACCTCTGTTTATGGGTATTGCTTTGCTTTGACTTCCTGGTCTCTTAGCATTCAAAATGCCTTCCCTTTCACCGCCCCATTCATCCTACCCACACCATAAACCAACTATTTCCCTACATGCCTGTTTCTAACCCAGAGTTCATCCCACCAAGCACTGTCCCCCAACACAGACTTAGACCAACTTTCTCTCTGCCCTCACCCCCTACCCTCCCCCCACACACTATGACCAAGTTTCTGTCAACCATAACTTGGTCATTTTACCCTCATGGCTTAGTAGCATGATTTTTTCTCGCCAGACCCTTTTTTCTATGCAGACCTTTCCCTGCCCAGCTTCACTCTCACCCCAATTCTCCAATATTACTGACAAGGAGAAAATGTAGGACTCCCCCTTCCCACTCTTCCTCAACAACAAAACCTGGCCAGATTACAACTGACTCTGTGCTGAGCCCTGCATCAATGACAGCCTAAAAGTCCCATGTGTTATAAACCATCAAAGCTAGAAATATATTTCTGTCTGAGATTCCAGGCTTTTAAGTCCTGTACTTGTGCCCATTCCAGAGATTTCTGAAACTATGAATTAAGTGATAATCAAGAGTCTGAATACACAGTCTGAGTTAACTGACTACAACAAGTAAATGAGGAAGAGAAAGATTTGTGTTTCTACTCTCTCTAAGACAGGTGTAATTTGATGCTTCAACAAGCCAGATTGAGAACCACCTCCAGAAAGGCCATATGGGTGAAAAAGATGATGCACTGTAAAAATGGAAAAAGATAATCAAATCAATAAATGTCCTCTTTGGGTAATAAGACAGCCCCCTGCCTTCAAATAGGGATAACGATGGCAGTAAAATCAATCCAACAACTTTACAGATGTGGGGAGAAAGAAAACACCAGTATTTTTTTTTTTGCTTTATTTTGGGGGGTGTGTGTGTATGTGTCTGTGTCTGTGTTTTCTAAACCACCTTCTCCTACCTTCAAAGGGCTCAGGACTGAAATTTATGGTCCGTATTTCAAAATAACCAAGGGGCTCAGAAGGTTCCCTTTTCCTGGTTTTGCAAGGAATCCATTGTTGATTTTTCATATTTCAAGCAGGCAAGAGCATTTGGCCCCATGAGCTCAGAGAGTTTCCCTAACTTAAGAGACTCTAGGGTGTAGAGCATTTTGAAACCTTGCTGGATTTCTGTATGTTCTGTGAGTTGAGTGATTCCCTCCCCACAACTTCATTGCTTTCTTCCCTGTTCTCAAATGGCACAGGATCCACCTCATAGCAGAGCTCCTCCCAGGCAGCCCTGCCAGCTGCCCTTCTGCCTGTCTCCCTCCTTCAGCTCTAACTTCTGCAGAAAGCTCCCATGTAGGATATATGATACGACAGTAAAATCTTCCCTTTCACAATGTGATAGAGCATTTCCTCTGTTTTCTGAAAATAACAATTTGGTAACCCAGATTTGTAAAACCCAGAAACAGCATCAAGTATAATCTAACCTATCTGACTATTGAATTTGCTTGTTTGTTCACTTGAACTCCTTTCCCATCTGATATGGTTGCTATTACTGTGGTGCCTGGGCTTGCTGATACACTACCTCTAGATGACTGCTCTGTTTCATTTTCTGCTCTATAGACAGGGCCCGCTGAGTGAGAGGTTATGGGGAAGTGCCAGGGTCTCATTGGGGAAGTTGGGGTGGTCTGAAGTCTCTGGAGCCCCTCCTCACTTCCTTTTCTGACAGCCATCCTTTCATGAGTACTCTGAAGAAAGGAAGGCACTGCTCTCAGGCTCTTTAGGCTCTGCTCTAGGCCTCACTGACCAGACCTAGACACTAGGGCCCTGGGCTTCATGCTAGCCCAGCATAAACAGTAGCAGTGGGTCATTTGGGGGTATGAGCTGAACATGGGGCATGTTTTTAGTAATACCAAATGATAGCTGCCTTCTTGTGGGCCCCGAGGACTGGAAGTAAACAACACGGCAGCTTCTGTTTTATAGATATTTCTGCCACCCAGCCAAAATGATGAATCAACACTCATCATTGTGATTGACTATCATCGAGGAGGTCAGTTAAAGGGCATTCTCTTTCTACCTTTTCTCTAGATGCTTCAAACTCTCTGGTGCTTCTTCCATCCTCTGATGAGTATCAGTACATTTGTGGTGAATGGTGTGGCCTACATACCTATCTTTAAGACTGTTCTCAAGGTTTATAGCCCTTATAGAAGGAAAGGTTCTCTATTCTGGTTCTGACATGGAACTCAACACTTCCAGCCAGTGAGAGGAAAGAGAAAGGCCTTGGCGGGAAGTACCTCTTTGGGGAAAGTCGGGGCAGAGGTGAATACTGGCGTTTAACAACGGGTCTGGTCCCAGAGCACAAAATCTCTCTCTAGGGGCTCCTCATCAATGTCCTTTTGAGAAGAAAGCCCTCGATACAGGGTGGAGAGTGAAGTGGATAAGCAGGAAGCTTAAGCCCTGGGTGGTTAGAGGAAGAGACATTATCATATATAAGAGGCCTGAAAATGGGAGTTTCTACTGCAGAATGTAGGCTGAGCACCTTTAGGGGTTGAGCAGACATGAGTTGTTCTAAGCTAAATAAAACTAAGGAGCTAGGGCTTGAACCAATTTAGCCAGATATAAGATGCTACCTTAGATTAAGGTTAGGGACTAATGGACAGGCTTTGAGGTCAGGTCTCTGGAGAGGAGAATAAATGTGTTTCTTCACTCTGAGTTCTTACCTACCTAGGAACTATTAACGCAAAGACAGGTCCCAAGGAGGCAGCAACAGGAGGGAGCAGGTGCAGAGACTGATAGTCTGCTGAAGAGTGAGAACACTCTCTTTCTGGGGCCGAGGCCAGGAAGCCTTTGCTAAGAAACAGTCTCATATTCATCCCAAGGAACAGGCTGGGGACTCAGTTGGGGTTTCTCCACTTCTAACCTCTCTAATAAGGACAAATTTTTCCTTTACTAGCCAGCAGAGTAGAAAACAAGAAGGGAGGAAATTAAATCTTTTCAAATCATTAATTTTTCCTTCATTTCTAGGACCCACTGAGCCCCAAGCCCCAGCTGGGACCACCTTCACTGCCTACATTGCCTGTACAAACAAGGCTGCTGAAACCAGGGAACTAGCAAGTGCAAAAATTTGCTTCCTTAGGCTCCTAAGTTATTTGATAGGGCCTTGCCAATGACTCTGTTTCTGAGATGATAAAATCCTGGGCCCTGAAAGGTTAGTGTCTCTCTCTGGAAGGTAAAGGAGAAAGGGAAACAGAAGTGCATGTGCATGTCCCTTTACCTTCAGCGGCTCTTTTGAAGAAGACCTTGCAGCTTCCACATGTGAGAGCTCCATAGTGACACCCAGAAGCTTCATCTCCACAGATCAGGCAGGTCTTCTGGGGTGGAAAGTAATAGTCAATTGGCAAAACATGGTCCCTGGCAGTCTCCAAACTGGAAAGACACAAAAAACCAATGCAACACATGTCATTGAATGGCAGAAATAGGCAAGTGAAGTCTGAGGTCTTCAGGATTAACCTGCATGCATAAACTACTATTATTTGATGCTCAAGTGAGTTAGTGTGAAGCTGAATTTTCTGAGACTTCTCCTAAAGATGGTGGTAGTAGGGTGTGACTGAGCCTTTTTGGATCTTGCCAAGGGATTAGGGAAGTTCTCTGGGATTAGCCAATCTCATAGTCTATGTCTATAAGAGGCAGCAATGAAAGTAGGAAACCTGAGGTTAAGATATCTAACTTAAGGTGGTGTTCAGGCAACATTTTCAGACTAATTAAATGATATGAACCCAGTTTTGTGACTTTACCTCATCCAAAGGGAGAACTATAACAAAATCAGACCAAATATCAAAGGAATTTGATGTTTCTTGTTTTAGCTCCTCGAGCCTCAAATCTCATCTATAAAATAGGGATAATATCTCCCATCCTATTGAGCTGCTGCTGTGAGTGGTAATATAAATCAGATAATGGAGAAAATGTCCTTGGAATAAATACACAAGGATAGTGATTAGTATTATCATACAAGTCTTGTTATTTTTTCCCCCATTTCTTCACTTTCCTTAGGTGTTTCTCTAGATCACATGGACATCTGCCGGATTCCATTCCACAACATAAAGTACCAAGCATAATCCCTATGCCTGAGGCTTCTGTTGAAAAAATGATGCACGGTGATCCTGGACATCTTTTAGGCTACTACCATCAAAATACTTGGCCACTAAGGGACTCATAAGTTCTTTGGGCAAGGATGGAGCTTCAGAAGTCACCTTGTTTAACTACCTTTCTCCAAGAACATCTGTGCCCAAGCTCTTTCAGGTGGATATGAAAGAGAAGAGTCAGAAAGCAAATCCTAAAACCTTCATGGAAGGTTAATTCTCAGTCTCCTATAGTAAAAAAATTCAAGTTTGAACAAAATGGAACATTGTTCTTACTACCCAAAGGTCAACTTTTGTCTTTCCTATGTCTTATGCCTAAGCATTAAACAAAACTCAAGTGGCATTCTGGGTTAATCTGCCTCAGAGAGATGACAACTGCCCATGCTATCATTCACAAGAGCACAACTGCTGTATTTTATAAGTACTTCTTCCTTACTAAGGAATGAAGGAAAATGAGCCCTAATGGGAGCCTGTTTGCTGTGTCGGGTGATTTCAACACCTAACAATAACTCTGTGAAGACAAGCTTATTTTCTCATTTTAATATTCATTGTACAGATGAAAGAAGTAAGACTTGGAGAGGAGAAGTTCAGAAGAATTTGACTCCAAGTCCATCACAGTTTCCATTATCCTATTGTCTTCTCACCATTCACCTTTACTTTCCACCAATGGCCATTTCGTTCAAATGCTCAGCACAGTCATCAGAATAAAAAAAAATAAAAACATGAAAGGTTATCCTCCCCTCAGCCCCAAGTGAACAGCTCTGGCAGGACAAGAACAAAGAAAACTTTCACTCACTTTACAAGCACTTTACCAGCAAGACACAAATATCAGCCTTTATTCAAGTCCCAAGTACAACAGAAAGCAATCGAAAAGTTCTACTGATTTGCACACTCAGTGGCTTGATATCATGGCCTATCTTCACTCCCCACAAGCCTTCCTTTCCCTACCCTAACTAGAAAGCCAGCAAGAGCACTTCCAACAAACCAAGGCTAGCAAGGCCATAAGTTCCACAAGGAAGGAGCTTACTTCCAATATACAATTCAGCTAAATGCTAAGATCATAATTCCTTTGGCTAAAAATGTCGTTTCCTTGGGTAAAAACTGTGCCCCCTTCCTCAGTCTTGAATGAAACATGGAGAAGAAATAGAAAATTTTCCCAAGTACCTTTCTCCTTTCTCCACCTTTTTGATTTCTGTTACTAACACAAACAGTCCAAATAAAATCAGAACAACGTGTATTTAGGCACTCTATGTGCCAGGCCATTTCATACATATCATCTCATTTAATTATTCCAACAACCTACCAGGTAGCTCTGTATCATCCCTATATCACAGAAGAGGAAACTGATGCTAAGAACAATTAAGTGAACTTGTTCAAGGTCATGTATCTATTAATAATAAGTGGTAATGCCAGGATTCCATCCTGGGTGAGTCTGACTCCAAAGTGTAGATTCTTAACCACTGACAAACCATGTTGTGCTACTGAAGGTTAAGATTAGGTAGATTGGTTCAACTCAACTCTTAGCATCTAGCCCTATGGACCAGGCACAGGGGTAGATGCTGGGGATATAGTGGTGATCGAGATATTTCCTTGGCCCTAAAAAAATACTATCTGTTAGAGAAGAAAGACGGGAAGTAAATAATTATAAAATAAGATAGTAAATGATATAAGAAAGCAGAGTGAAGACTGCTACAGATGAGGATGTACTTCAAAGATGGGATTATTATTTGAAAGACACAAATGTATGTATGGGTAAAGGAGATGACAATGATGATGCTGATGATAATGATGATTATTATTAGATAATTACAAAATAAATATCAGATAAACAGTCTATCTATTTTGTAGATAGACCACTAGCCAGACTAATAAAAAAGAAGAGAGAGAAGAATCATAGATGCAATAAAAAATGATAAAGAGTATATCACCACTCATCCCATAGAAATATAAATTACCATCAGAGAATACTATAAACACCTCTGGGGCACATAAAATAGAAAATCTAGAAGAAATAGAAAAATTCCTGAACACATATACCCTCCCAAGCCTAAATAGACCTCCAAATCCCTGAATAGACCAATAACAAGTTCTGAAATTGAGGCAGTAATTAATAGCCTACCAACCAGAAAATGTCCAGGACCAGATGGATTCACAGCCGAATTCTACCAGAGGTACAAAGAGGAGCTGGTACTATTCCTTCTGAAACTATTCCAATCAATAGAAAAAGAAGGAATCCTCCCTAACTCATTTTATGGGCCAGCATCATCCTGACACCAAAACCTGGCAGAGACACAACAAAAAAAGAAAATGTCAGGACAATAACCCTGATGAACATCAATGCGAAAATCCTCAATAAAATACTGGCAAACCGAATCCAGCAGCACATCAAAAAGCTTATCCACCATGATCAAGTGGGTTTCATCCCTGGAATGCAAGGCTGGTTCAACATACGCAAATCAGTAAACATAATCCATCACATCAACAGAACCAATGACAAAAACCATATGATTATCTCAATAGATGCAGAAAAGGCCTTTGACAAAATTCAACACCCCTTCATGCTAAAACTCTCAATAAACTAGGTATTAATGAAATATATCTCAAAATAAGAGCTATTTATGACAAACTCAGACCCAATATCATACTGAATGGGCAAAAACTGGAAGCATTCCCTTTGAAAACCAGCACAAGACAAGGATGCCGTCTCTCACCACTCCTATTCAACATAGCATTGGAAGTTCCAGCCAGGGCAATCAGGCAAGAGAAATCAATAAAGGGTATTCAAATAGGAAAACAGGAAGTCAAATTGTCTCTGTTTGCAGATGACATGACTGTATATTCAGAAAACCCCATCGTCTCAGTCCAAAATCACCTTAAGCTTATCAGCAACTTCAGCAAAGTCTCAGGATACAAAATCAGTGTGTGAAAATCACAAGCATTCCTATACACCAATAACAGACAAACAGAGAACCAAATCATGAGTGAACTCCCATTCACAATTGCTACAAACAGAATAAAATATGTAGGAATACAACTTACAAGGGATGTGAAGGACCTCTTCATGGAGAATTGCAAACCACTGCTCAAGTAAATAAGAGAGGACAAAAATAACTGGAAAACCATTCCATGCTGAAGGCTAGGAAGAATCATTATCATGAAAATGGCCATACTGCCCAAAGTAATTTACAGATTCAATGCTAATCCCATCAAGCTACCAATGACTTTCCTCACAGAATTAGAAAAAACTACTTTAAATTTCATATGGAACCAATAAAGAGCCCCCATAGCCAAGACAATTCTAAGCAAAAAGAGCAAAACTGGAGGCATCACGCTACCTGACTTCAAACTATACTACAAGGCTACAGTAACCAAAACAGCATGATACTGGTACCAAAACAGATATACAGACCAATGGAACAGAACAGAGGTCTCATAAATAACACCACACATCTACAACCATCTGATCTTTGACAAACCTGACAAAAGCAAGCAATGGGGAAAGGATTCCCTCTTTAATAAATGGTGTTGGGAAAACTGGCTAGCCATATGCAGAAAACTGAACCTGGACCCCTTCCTTACACCTTATACAAAAATTAAATCAAGATGAGTCTTAAACGTAAGACCTAAAACCATTAAATCCCTAGAAGAAAACCTAGGTAATACTATTCAAGACATAAGTATGGTCAAAGACTTCATGACTAAAACACCAAAAGCAACGGCAACAAAAGCCAAAATTGACAAATGGAATCTAATTAAACTAAAGAGCTTCTGCACGGCAAAATAAATTATCATCAGAGTGAACAGAAAACCTACAGAATGAGAGAAAATTTTTGCAATGTATCCATCTGACAAAAGGCTAATATCCAGAACGTACAAGGAACTTAAACAAATTTACAAGAAAAAAACAACCCCATCAAAAAGTGGGTGAAGGAAATTAACAGGCACTTCTCAAAAGAAGACATTTATGCAACCAACAAACATATAAAAAAAAGGTCATCAACACTGGTCATTAGAGAAATGCAAATCAAAACCATAATGAGAGACTATCACATGCCAGTTAGAATCATGATCATTAAAAAGTCAGAATACAACAGATGCTGGAGAGGATGTGGAGAAATAGGAATGCTTTTACATTGTTGGTGGGGTTGTAACTTAGTTCAACCATTGTGGAAGACAGTGTGGCAATTCCTCAAGGATCTAGAACTAGAAATACCATTTGACCTAGCCATCCCAATACTGGGTATATACCCAAAGGATTATAAATCATGGTGCTATAAAGACACATGCACACGTATGTTTACAGAGGCACTATTCACAATAGCAAAGACTTGGAACCAACCCAAATGCCCATCAATGATAGACTGGATAAAGAAAATGTGGCACATATACACCATGGAATACTATGCAGCCATATAAAAAGATGAGTTCATGTCCTTTGCAGGGGCATGGATGAAGCTGGAAACCATCATTCTCAGCAAACTGACACAAGAAAAGAAAACCAAACACTACATGTTCTCACTCATAAGTGGGAGTTGAACAATGAGAACACTTGGACACAGGACAGGGAACATCACACACTGGGGCCAGTGATGGGTGAGGGGCAAGCGGAGGGAATAGCTTTAGGAGTAATATCTAATGTAGATGACGGGTTGATGGGTGTGGCAAGCCACCCTGGCACGTGTATACCTATGTAACAAACCTGCACATTCTGCACATGTATCCCAGAACTTAAAGTATAATAAAAAACGAAAAAAAATTATCAGATAAACAAAATGGAAACATGTAGAAAGCTCATTTTGTAAAGGACTTTTAAGAAATAGAAATGGACTGTTGCCGTTCAATGGCTATAAAGTTTCAGTTAAGCATGAAGAAAAAAATTCTAGACATCTGCTGTACAACATTGTGCCTATAGTTAACAATATGGTGTTGTGCCCTTAAATTTTGTTATGAGGGTAGACCTTATTGTGTTATTATTAAAAATGTTTTTTAAAGAAATCGAAATTTTCATCCATGCTAAAGTGAAAATACAGTTAAAATTTTTTCAAAGAATCTAATTGAATTTACAATCAATGAAAGACAAAATATTCATTAGAGTTTTGTTTGTTAGGTATGAGTTTAATAAAGTGCACCTTGAACAAAAATAACTGTAAAGGAGGAAGAAGAAGATAAATAATGAAGGGGATTCAGAATCTGAACTTTTACTAATTGCAACCCATTTTGACTAGAGACCTGAGATAGTAACTCCTGGCCTCACTAGGTCAGTCTCTGCCTCTCCCTGATTCCCCCACTAGGAAAATATTTTGGGTAGCACTCCCACTGATCCTGACCTAGTGTGGACAAAGGGCACATTGCAGCTCTGACTCATGAGCTAAACTTTGGGCTCTGGAAATGAAAATTCCAAGTGCAGTCCCCCTCTGAGGCTTATATCCTAGAGAAAGTTGGGCACATATGTACCAGGAGGCACATGCAGGAACAGTCATAGCCGTTTTGTTTATAAAAGCATAAAAGATAAACATCAACTGACAGGAGAAAAATAATTTATGGCACACATATCCAATAAAATACAATTCAGCAATGAAAAGGAATGGAATCGAGCTACACATAGTTGAATCTCAAATACTAATGTTGCGTAAAAGTCATAACTCACAATTGGATACATACAATATGATTCCATTATATAAAGTTCAAAAAGAAGCAAAAGCAAACAATATATTATTTGGGAATACACATGTGAAAAGTTAACAAAATGCAAGGGAATATTAAAACCCTAAAATAGGATAGTGGCTACCTCTGAGGGGAGGCTGGGAGTGATGATAAGAGGAAAGAGGATATAAGTAGATTTATGCTCTTATTTAAAAAATATTGACTAAGCTCCTATTATGTGGCTGACACTCCTCTAGGTCCTGGGGATATAGCAGTGAACAAAACAGAAAAAAATCCTTGCCTTCACAGAGCTTCCATTCTAATAGGGTTGTTGCAATGATGATGTTAATGTTGTTGATTCTTTAATCAGGGCTCATAAACATTAATTTTATTGTTATGCCATATAACATATATTACATGTATTCTTTGATATTACTAAAACAGCACATAATAAAAGAAAAACTAAAATAAAAACCTCAAAAGTTTTGAATATGCTCCTAGATAACATCCTAATTGCAAACACAGGAGAGGTTTGCTTTGAGAACAAGTGCAGAATTTGCACGTGACATTGTGTTTTTTCTTACCTCTCGTGGGTTACATGTTCACTTATTATCCTGAGGCAGGGCATTTGGTTTTATGAGTCTGAGGCAAAAGCAATGCCCCATAGAATGGAAGGTTTCTGAACTAGAACACCACTTGCAATTCTTCAACAGTTTCACTATTAATTAAATAAAAGTGAATTACTAGAAGCTGTCGGCCTGCTAATGCAGGCTCAACCATGGGGAACTTGGGCTTAGGAAACCTTGGCACCCAGCTGAGACCACCAGGTCTCTCTCTCTCTCTCTCTCTCTCTCTCTCTCTCTCTCTGACTCCTTTCCTTTTTATCTCCTCTCCTCTGCTCCTCCCCCTGCCCCCTAACTTTCTTTTTAAAGGAGGACTTGGGGATACTTTGAAGGATCTGATTAATTTAAATAAGTCCCACCAGTGACTGTGGAAGTGGGGTGAAATGCAAAAGTCACAGACCAGTTTCATTTGTTAGCGAGAGGAATGGCAAACCAACAAGGCTTTGGAGCCCACCAGACCTGGGTTGGAATCCTGCCTCTACCACTGAACTTTGGGTGAAATAATTAAGGCTCTCTGTGCTCCATTTGCCTCAATTAGAGCTGGAAATATTTTCAACTCTAGACGGCTTTTGTGAGAATTACAATTACATTAAATAACACATGTAAAAGCCCTTGCCTCCGTGCCTGCCACACGGTAGATACATTGTAAGTCTTGGTTGCCTTAATCTTTTGTCTTACCATAAGAAAATGAAATATCTAACATCCTAAAAATAAAAAAGACCATTTTTCTTGGTTATGCAGAGCTTTTAGAGAAAGGTAAATACATGTGGGGGTTGGGGGGTGTAGGGCAGAGGGGGTGGGGAGGGAGGGAGAGAGAGAGAGAGAGGGGAAGAGACAGAGAGGGCAAGGGTAGACATGTAAACACGTATCTTTCTCATACATACCTACTTTTCAAACTAAAAGAGGTTGAGGCAACCACCAAACATCTTTATGTTGAACATAAAATTTTTCCTTATGTTTAGTAACAAAATATATTTTATTAATTACATTGTGGAACATGACATCCCTACATGACTTTTAAGATAAAATCAGAGAGTTCTCAATTATTCTCTCCTTATAGATCTATTGTACTTACTTATTTGTGGTTACAAGGAATATTTTGGTGGAGAAGTTGGTGAAGTAATGGCTTAAGACAGGTAGCATCTTTATTCCCTGCCATCGTGAGATTTGAAATTTAGTGTGTGTTCATTCACGAGGACAGCAATGTTTACTATTAAAAGTAGTTCATAGCTTTTTAATTCTCTTTAATAAATTCTTTAGTTGAAGTGGAAAGACATATAGGTAGAACATCTAGTTTTCATGTCCATCTCTGCCACTTGCTAACAGAATGACCTTGAACAACTCTTTTGACGTCAATTTCTTTACATGTAAAACAGGCAAAGAAATACAGACCCCACAAGATTGCAATGAGGATTCAGTGAAGTTGTGGTCCCACACCATTGCTGACACAGTGCTTAATAAATGGTTATTACTGTAATAATCTTACGAGAAAGTTGTAGAGGAGAGATGAGGGAGAACAAGGTTTTGAAAAGCTACCACTGAGGTAGGTATCATTACCTCTATTTTGCATATATGCAAACTGAGACTTAGAGAAAGGAAATGACTCATCCAAGTCCATACACTAGTAGTGACAAAACCAGAATTATACTTGCGACTATTTCCCTGCCCCAACTCCATATTTTCCCACTATTCTAAACTGCCAAGGCTATATAATATTTCTGTTATAGCTTGCTTTTAATTTAATTAGGTTGTTTTTAATGGGCTTACTGAGTTATATTTCACATATTATAAAATTCACCCATTTTAGCATATTCACATCTATTACCTCAAACTAATTTTAGAGCAATTATATCACCCCAAAAAGAAATCCTGTACCCATTAGCAGCCATTGCTTATACCATCTCCTCCCAGACCCTGGAAACACTAATTTCCTTTCTATCTCTAAATATTTTTCTTTTATGGACATTTAATATAAATAAAATCATACAGTGTGGTCTTTTGTGAGTTGCTTCTCTCACCTAGCATAATATTTTCAAGGTTCATTGTAGCATGTATCATTACTTCATTTCTTATTATTGACAGATAAACCATGGCGTGGATATACCACATTTTGTTTTTCCATTTATCAGTTGGTGGACATTTGGAGCCCACATTTGGAAGACATTTGTCTTCCACTCTTTGGCTATTATAAATAATGCTGCAATGAACATTTGTGTACAAGTTTTTGTGTGGACATGTTTTCATTTCTCTTGAGTAGTTATATTGGAATAGAATTACTAGGTCAAACAGTAACATTTTTGATACATGTACACCATAGTACACTATGCAAAAAGAATGAGATCATGTCCTTTGCAGCAACGTGGATGAATCTGGAGGCCAATATCCTAAGCAAACTAAAGCAGGAACAGAAAACCAAATACCGCATATTCTCACTGATAAGTGGAAGCTAAATATTGAGTACATATGAACACAAAGAAGAGAGCAAGAGGCACCAGGGCCTACTTGATGGTGGAGGTTAGGAGGAGGGTGAAGATCCAAAAACTACCTATTGGGTACCATGCTTATTACCTGGGTGATGAAATAATGTGTACACTAAACCCCTGTGACACATAATTTAGCTATATAGCAAACCTGCATATGTACCTCTGAACCTAAATTAAAAGTGAAGAAAAACCAAATAACAAATAGTAAATTTTTAAAGACTTTCAGACTGTTTTTCAAAGGGCTGCACGACTTTACATTTTACCACCAATGTATAAGGTTCCTCCACATTAAAGCCAATACTTGTTATTTGTTCTTTTTCACTATAGCCATCCTAATAGGTGTAAACCGGTATCTCAATTTGGTTTTGATCTGCATTTCCCTAATGACTAATGAAGTTGAGCAGTTTTAAATTTGTATATCTTCTATCAAGAAATTTATATTCAAATACTTTGCCCATTTTAAAATTGGGTTGTCTTTTTATATTGAGTTGCAAGAGTTCTTTATATATTCTAAATTCAATACCCTTATCAGATATATGATTTGCAAATACTTTCTCTCATTCTGTGGGTGAGATTTTCACTTTCTTGATGGCATCATTTGCAGCACAAAAATTTCAAATCTGATGAAGTCCATTTTTTTTTTCTCTTACTACTTGTGCTTCTGGTGTTACAGCCAAAAAAACATTGCCTACTTCAAGGTCATAAAGATTTACTCTGATATTTTCTTCTGAGATTTATCATCTTAGCTCTATAGCATTTAGATCCATGATACACCATTAGATCATTTTTTTTTTTTTTGCAGGTTTGAAGTGGTCCAACATCTTTTATTTTCATGTGGATATCCAATTTTTCCAGTACAATTTATTGAAAAGACTATTCTTTCCTCATTAAATTGTCTTAACAACACTTTTGAAGATCAATTGCCCTTAAATGTAAGAGTTAATTTTTGGATTCTCAATAGTATTCCATTTATTGATCTGTTTGTACTTATGCCAATACCATACGCTCTTGATTACCACTGCTTTGTAGTAAGGTTTGGAATCAGGAAGCGTGGGTACACTGACTTTGTTTTTCTTTCTCAATATTATTTTGGCTATCCTAGATTCTATGTATTTAAATATTAATTTTAGGGTCAGATTTTCATTTTCTGCTAAGAAAACAGCCAGGATTTTGACAGGGATTTCCTTCAACCTTTGGGGAGTATTTCCATCTTGACAATATTGAGTCCTCTGGCACATGAACAAGGAATGTTTTTCTATTTATTTAGATTTTTAATTACTTTCCACAGTGTTTTACGGTTTGTAGCATACAAGTCTTACACTTCTTTTGTTAAATTTATTTTTAAGTATTCTGGTATTTTGATGATATTGTGAGTGAACTGTTCTCTTAATTTCATTTTCAGATTGTTCATTGCTAGTGCACAGAAATACAATTGATTTTTGCACATTAATCTTGTATTCTGAAACCTTGCTGAACTTGTTTACTCATTTTAATAGTTTGTCATGGATTCTTTAGGGGTTTTCTTTGTATAAGATCATGTCATCTGTGAATATAGATAATTTCACCTCTTCCTTTCCAATATGGGTGTCTTTTACTTTTTTTTTTTTTTTGCTTGACTTGAGCCTACAATAAACCTACAATACAATGGTAAATTGAAATGGTGACAGCAGTCATCCTTGTCTTGTTCCTGATCTTACAAGGAAAAATTTCAGTCTTTCACTACTAAGTATGATGTTAGCTGTGTGTTCTTCAGAGATGTCCATTACAAAGTTAAGAAAGTTTCCTCCTATTCTTAGCTTTTTGAATATTAATTTACATTGCAGAGATAAATCCTACCTGGTCACCCTTTATAAACCTTTTTATTTGTTGTTGAATTCAGTTTGCTAGCATTTTGTTAAGATTTTTAGAAAGTTATCTATATTCAAATGTGATATTAGCCTGCAGTTTTATTTTTGTGTCATATCTTTGGTTTTGGCATCAGGGTAATGCTGACTGTGCAGAATTAGTTGGGAAGGGAAGGGTTCCAGCCTCTTCCAATTTTTGAAAGAATTTGTGAAGGATTAAATTTTCCTTAAATATTTGATAATATTCACCAGTGAAGACATCTGAACCTGGGTTTTTATTTGTGGGAAGTTTCTTAATTATTAATCCAGTTTTGTTACAAGACTTGTTACAGGACTACTCAGATTTTCTGTTTCTTCACTGGTCACTTCAGACACTTCAGATAGTTTGTGTTTCTCTGAGTATTTGTCCATTTCATCTAGATCATCTAAGTTTTTGGCATACAGTATGGTTGATATGGTTTTGCTCTGTGTCCCCACCCAAATCTCACGTTGAATTGTAATTTCCAGTGTTGGGGAAGGGACCTCGTAGGAGGTAACTGGATCACGTGGGCAGATTTTCTCCTTGCTGTTCTCATTGTAGTGAGTGAGTTGTCATAAGATCTGATGGTTTAAAAGTTTGTGGCACTTCCCCCTTTGCTCTCTCTCTCTCTCCTGCCATTGTGTGAAGACATGTCTTTCATGCCCCTTAGCCTTCCACCTGATTGTAAGTTTCTTGAGGCTTCACCATCCATGCCTCCTGTACAGCCTGTGGAACTATGAGTCAATTAAAGCGCTTTTCTTCATAAACACCCAGTCTCAGGTAGTTGTTTTTATAGCTGTATGAGAATAAACTAATGCAATGGTATTTCCTTTTAATCCTTTGAGAATTCTTTTTAAGGTACGTAGTGATGGCCCCAGTTTCACTGCTCATTTTGATAATTTGAATCTTCTCTCTTTTTTTTCTTATTCAATCTGACTAAAGTTTTTTCAATTTTGTTGATCTCTTCAAAGAAACAATTTTTAATTTCATTGATTCTAGTGTTTTTCTATTCTATATTTCATTTATTTCCCTTCTAGTCTTTATTAATCTTTCTTCCTTCTTTCTTTGTAGTTTGCTGTTCCTTTCCTAGTTTCCTAAGGTGGAAAGTTAGGTTCTTGATTTGAGATCATTTGTCTTTGTTGATGTAGGCATTCACAGTTATAAATTACCCTTTAAGTACTGCTTTAGCTTGGCTGTATCCTGTAAGTTTCGGTATAATGTATTTTCATTTTCATTAATCTCAAAGTATTTTCTCATTTCCCTTATGATTTCTTCTTTGATCCACTGTTTATGTTCTACAAATGGTGAATTTCCCAAATATCCTTCTATTACTAATTGTTTATTATTTCCACTGTGATCAGAGAACTTACCGAAGTTTTTCTTGAATACATTCTTCTCAGATTGTTGGAAACCTTTGTTTCCTTCCCAGAGTTCTGGAAAAGTTAATTTTCACAACGTTTCCTAGTGTTTTCATTGCTTTCATGAAAGGGTGAATTTATGGGGGCGGGGGTTGGTTCTCATTCCACCATTCTGGAAGTCTTGCCTTCTAAGTAAGGTTATATTTTATGTGACACGATTATTCCCTTATACACACACACTAATCCCCATCATGAAGAAAGACAGAAGAGAGGTCACTCCTACTTTGCATTCATTTATTCATCTATGGATCCCTTCATTCAGTAATTAGTACATTATAAAGGAGCAGCTCTGCTAAATGATGCATATATAAAGATGAAAAAGACATAGCCCCTATCCTCAAGGAGCTTTCATGGCCTGTTTGAGGCTAAGACAAGTGCACAGATGGTTAATGCAAAGTGTAGCAAGAGAAACGCTGCAAAAGGGGCTGAGATGGCAATTGCTATAGGAAGAAAAAAGTTTTTTTGCCTGCAGATACTAGGAGGTAACCCCCACCACGTTCTCAGTCCTATGACTGACCAAACTAAATATTTTACATACTCATCAAATATTTACTTTGAAATCTACTTAGAGAGAAGATGGGGGTATCCATGGCCCTAATGCATACTCAAACCTCAAACCTGACATGCAGCAAGTGCTCTGTACAACACATAACCATGAATAGAACAATTACTTGTCACTATGCATCAGGCTGCTATAGCCCTTTTGGTGATTTCCATTTTCTGTAGCTTACATCACCAACAAACATGCCAAGACAGCTGGAGTGGTGGTAGCGAAAGTGTTTTTTAACAGCATATCCCACTGACAATACAAATCTGTCCTTTTCTCCTGGAATCACTCTCATAAATGGGACAAATCCTTATTAGAGTCATGTCCTTGCATTTCCCAAGCCACATCTGCTGTCTTCTGTGAGCCAATTTTTTTTTCCAATGGCTTCTTAGCCATCATAGCCAATCAGCCATGGGACAACTAGCCAGATTTCTTTCTGCAATGTCATCAAATCTTAGGACTCAGAGCTATTTCCACATTATGTTTCTGGAATCCATTGCTAAAGAAACAGGAAAATTTTTTTAAATACTTGATTTTAATCTACATGTTAAATCTTACTGAACCAATATTTTTCTCACATCTTCCATCTGAACTTCTGATACTAAAGAAGCTATTTACTGGGGGTTTATTATGTCCTAAGCACTGGCAAAGGTGCTTAATCCCCACAACTATTACTGCCAGGGACAAAGTGTATCTCCATTTTGATTTCTTCAAGATCACACAACTAGTAAGTAACAGAGCCAGGGTCTGAATGCATGCCTGGCTAACTCTAAAGCCCATGCTCTGTCCACCATACTCTATAGCATTGTCTCTTGTCGACTATCAAAGTTGGATGGCCCTTACCAATCATCTAGTTCAGTGTTTCTCATCCTTGGTTGCACATTGAACTCACTAGGTGGCCTTCTTAAAATACTGATGCTCCTCTCAACATTCTGTATTCTTATTTGATTGAACTGGGGTAAGCAGTTCAATACACCATGAAATATTAGGCAACCATATAAAAGGATGAGTTCATGTCCTTTGCAGGAACACAGATGAAGCTGGAAACCATCATTCTCAGCAAACTAACACAGGAACAGAAAACCAAACACCACATGTTCTCACTCATAAGTGGGAGTTGAACAATGAGAACAGATAGACTCAGGGAGGGGAACATCACACACTATGGCCTGTCTGGGGCTAGGGGGCTAGGGAGGGATAGCATCAGGAGAAATACCTAATATAGATGACGGGTTGATGGGTGCAGCAAACCACCATGGCACGTGTATACCTATGTAGCCAACCTGCACATTCTGCATATGTATCCCAGAACTTAAAGTATAATTAAAAAACAAACAACAACAACAACGACAAAAATCTGGGCATCCAATTTTTTTCAACAATCCCCAAATAATTGTAATGGCCACTCAAGGCTGAACCCCACTAAACTAGTTCAACTCCCTCATTGTCCAGGGGGAAGTTTCAATCCCAGATAGAGACAGAGAATTGACCAGGAGAAACAGTTATTCAGAGGCAAGTCTGAGAATAGAACAGAGGTGTTACTGTTCTTATGCCAGGGATCTGTTGTAGAATAATATTTCCTGTCAAATTCTGGATATTTAGCTTCTTCCAGGGCATAGAATTTGGAACAGGCAACCTATGAAAAAATCTATATAACAACCATCATCAGTTATCCATCTATACTCCAAAATCATTTTAACAGGTGGTAAAAACATTAAACACTACAGCAGCCATCAAAATGAATCTCGCTCATTATGGAGCTACCCTCTTTCTGGAAAATGATTAGTAAATATTTATTGAGTGCCCTTCTCTGTGCCAGGCACTGAGAGGCACTTTCAATACATTAGGGGCCCAAAGATACAAATATCCTTGTCCCCTATCATAAATCTGGTCTCAGGAGATTTACTGTCATACAGAGCAAGGGTTACAGAGCTCCATTTTACAGTTGAGGCAAATGAGACTCAGAGTCAAAGACATCTTCTAATAAGTTACAGTGTCAAAAGATGAAAAAGCAAAGGTTTTGGAACAGAGAAACCTGAGTTTGAATCTCACTATTATTGATCACTAGCCATGTAAAGTTGGGCACGAGATGAACCTAATCTCCCTTCCCATAAGTTTCCTTATCTATAAAATGAAGAAAATCACATTTCAAACCCAAAGAGAATTGTGACAAATGCATCAGACAATACATGGGAAAGGGCCTGGCACACTCAAAATAAATGATAATTTATCCCCATTTTCCCCATCCCACTCCATCTTCCCCTTGGTACTAGAGTCCAGGTGGGTAAGGCATCTGACTTTCAGTTCAGTGAGCTCTGCAATCATCATGCTGCCTCCTCTGTCAGACACTACTGGTTAAGGCAGAAAAGCAGCATTTACCACTTGCCCTTACTCAAAATGTATAAAAACCCTGGGGGGAAAAAGACCCTATCTTAAAGTCCTTTTGTGACTTTGTCTGTGGCAGGGAAAACACAGATGATATAGCTTAAGAAATGTGAAAAAAGTGTTCAGCCAAGTGTCTGAGGGCTTCGGAAACCCAAAAGAAGGAAGATAGCATCATGTGAGCAGACACAACTTGGGTAGCAGTGAAATGTTGACGAGAATCCACAACCAAGAAGCCAAGGTTAGACATTTCATGTTGGCCCAAAGAAACTACAAGAACTAGAAAAACAGCCCCACTGAGATACTCACCAAGAACAGAGCTTACCCTTATCTCTTAAACAGATGTGTAGTGAGGTCTGGCCCAAGGCAAAACAAGGCAAGGTATTAGCCTTAAACACTTGGGAGAAGTGTCTCTCTTCTCAGCACATAAGAGACTGATTTTCTGATTTTGATCATGGGGAGAGGAGTCATTGTCAGAGACTAAAAAATCCCCTACCCCATCTCACTCCAGTACACATCACAACATATAGCACAATAATAACAGCTGACGTTTACTGGGCCACTGTATGTGCTAGTTACTATACTACACTCTACATAATTTAACCTCATTTAGTCTTTACAACAAATGCATGAGGTATGCATTATTATCCTTATTTTATAGAAGAAAGAGCTGAGGTCTAGAAACCTTAAGTGTTCTGCCCAAGACCACATACAGCAATTGATGGCTTCAAGATTTTAATTCAAGTCTAACTCCAAGATCAACTATTAGACGATATAGTTTCTCACATTGGCTGGCAATCCCCAATGACTCAACTTAGAAAACCATGAGTCATCCTGGACTTAATGTAATACAATTCCCTCAATGCACCCCACCTATCACTGCCATCCAATCAGTCAATCAGTGACTAATATCTGTTAATTTTACTGCCTAAATAGTTCCTACAATTACACACACACACACACACACACACACACACACACACACACACACACACAGAGAGAGAGAGAGAGAGAGAGAGAGAGAGAGAGAATCTTTGCCTCCAAACTAACTGCAACTGCCTTATTCAAGTCTTTCTGTTTCCTGTCTGATCCTCTCCAGTCCAGTCCATAAATTACACAGAACCCCAGAGGGATCCTATCTAAAACATCTGCTTCTGTGGCTCCTCTCCCTAGCAGCTTTCAATAACTACCTATGGCTTACAGCAGTGGTTGTAACTCACTGATATATTAGAATCCTCTGAGGAGCTAATTAGCAATATGGAAACTGATTCCACCTTCAGTTAGCACAGACTCTTCTGAATCTGAAGTTACAGGTGAGACCTGAGAATCTGCAATTTTATTAAATGACCAAGTGAAAACCACTTGGCTTGCAGGATACAAATTCAAAGCACTAGGATGGCATTCAAAGCTTATTTCTAGCTTCTTATCTCAATACTCTCATAATCTTTTCCATGTGACCTTCCAGCAGTACCACCCTGTTGCAATTCCCTAATCTAACCTTGCTGTTTCATGCCCCTGTAGCTTTGCTTATATTGTCACTGCCTCCAACTTCAATGACCCCACCTTGCCCCCAATCATCTGTCTCCTTTGCCACATCATCTCATAACTCAGGTCTCAGCCCAAGAGGCTGCCACTTATTCAATGAAGCCCTTTCTGACTCTATCCCTAGATAGAATAGGAACACATCTCCACTTATATGGTCTTCTTTCAAAGCATCTCATATCTTGGTGCATTATACGGTACTTCTCTATGGATTAGAACACAAATAATTGATGCACATATCTGATTCCCATCCACCATGTGGCTTTCATTGATAAATTTCCAGTGTCTAGCCTTGACACTGCCTGGGCACTTTTCCCTCCAATTTTCTCCTCTTTTCTTCCTCCTTCTCTCATTCTTAAGTCACAGAATGGAGTTTGAAAACAACAACGTTATCTCTCAACAGGCATCTTAATTTGAAGGCCAAGATGGACCCTGAACAACTTTTGAATCCTAAATTAAGACATTGCTAAACTATTATCAGACAAATAAAAAATTTCTCTTTTTTCCCCTCAAAAACTACCAAAGACTTAACAATATCCATTCTATCACAGTATCTCTCATGTCCCGGCCATGAACTTCTTCATATCTAATACAAATCCCTTAGATTATTTCTCTGTCCTCAGTAGAAATGGAAAATAACCACTTGTTATACTCTTACCTTACTCTTTCTATACTACACATTAAGATGAAGTTGAACAAAATGTAATCTAGAATAAAAACTGAGAAGGAAAATGTGTCATAGTTGGTATATTGTTAAACTAGGCAAAAGAGAGCTGGTAAGGAGCTGGTGGAACTGTCATTGTTAGATAAACACAGATAAAGTGTTCAATTTGGTAAACAAGCTCTTTCCATTCTGCAAAGTTATCATGTGGTCTCTGGCATAGTACTGTCCTAGTTTCTCTTTGCCATGAAGAGACAAGTTGCAGCCAGACGGAGCCTGCTTTTCTTCGTCCCTCGTCAGTGCCTGCTCTCCACTGTTTCTTCTCTGGAATCTGCCTTAGTATACTGGACTGGAAATTGGGAGCCTGAAATTCCATCATAAATTCTGATACTAACTCGCTGCATGACCTTGGATCAGTCACCTTTCTCCCTGACTCTATTTTCTCAACTTATAAAACCCGTATTTGTGGAGCGCTTCAAACACATAAAGCACATTCACATAAATTTATCTTGTGGGATCTGCACAATCACTCTGTGAGGCAAATAGATGAGTCAAGGGAAGCTTCAAGGAAAGCTTCTGTGTCAAGGGAAGATATATCTTCTATGATATCTATAAAACTCAAGAGAGTTGGATTAGGGGTTCTTTAACTGAACAGCTTAAAATTAACAACAATATGCACAACACTTCATAAATTTAAAAATGCCTTCACATTCATTATAATCCATTCTGTCAATAAAATTGTATTCGGTGCCTACTATAAGCCAGACACCATTAGACTGAGGATACAGTACAAACAAGTTAAACAAAGGCCCTCACTGTCTTAAGGTAGCTTCCATGGTGGTGGGCATGCATGAAGCACTCATACAAAAAGTTTAGAAAATGAATTACAGATACTTCTAAGTACAGCAGGTAAGGGCATACTGGGTGACAGCAGCATCTTATTTAATCATCTCAATATCTCTATCATGTAGATATATTTCATTAACTCAATTTCCAGACAGAGCAAAGAAAAAGGCAGAAAAGCTAAGTGACTTAGCAAGCAAGTGAAGAAAAGAGCTTGGCTTATACACCTACACACCACAACTTCTGAATATATGTTTCATGCTCATCCCATTCTTTTGTTTTGCTCCCAGTACTAGTTTTCTAGGATTCTATGATTTAGTCTTCAAATGACTGACTTGCAGTTATTAAAATAAGGCCTTGTTTCTGAGGCCTTAGGAGGATGAGATTTAGGCTAAATGCTTTGTGCTCATGAGATCAGGAGCACCAGGCACTTTGCCTTCAAAACAGGACCAGCCTGTTTGCTGGTCCATTTGTCTATCAGTTCCTTAAGAGTAGCTGGGGCTTGTTTTGTCCACAGTTTTATCCCCTGCGCCTAGCACATGGCTTGGCCCCTAATTAATGTTTGTTAAACATTTATGGAAGCTATGAATAAATGAATGGATGAACCAAGGAGAGAGCAAACTAACACAGCTTGCAGAAAACTGGGTTGCCGTGTTTATGGCAAAAAGAATTAAACTACTCTCAGCTTCTCTCTGGAAGCTTCAGCCACTTTCTCCTAGGAACAAGCAGAAAGAAAATGTGGCACATATACACCATGGAATACTATGCAGCCATAAAAAAGGATGAGTTCATGTCCTCTGCAGGGACATGGATGAAGCTGGAAACCATCATTCTCAGCAAACTAACACAGAACAGAAAACGGAATACCGCATGTTCTCACTCGTAAGTGGGAGTTGAACAATGAGAACACATGGACACAGGGAGGGGAATATCACACACTAGGGCCTGTCGAGGGGGGTGGGGGACTGTGGGAGGGATAGCATTAGGAGAAATACCTAATGTAGATGACGTGTTGATGGGATCTGCAAACTACCATGGCACTTGTATACTTATGTAACAAACCTGCACGTTCTGCACATGTACCCCAGAACTTAAAGTATAAAAAAAAAAATAATGGAATACTAGGCATACATAAGCTAAACTATGTTTTTAACTTTTTAAAACTGTATTTTTGCATCATTTTCTCAGTGATTACTTTGGGGCTTCTAACATATATCTTAAATTAACAGAATCCACATCAGATTTATACTGACTTAGTTCCAATAGGTTATAAAAACTTTAATCCTCTATAGCTCCATTCTCTCTCCTTGTATAATAATAATTGTTGTACATAATTTGTCTATATTTGTTACCAATAAAACAATGCGTTTAAGCTATTGTCATTTTGAATAGTCTTATGTCTTTTACAGAAGCTAAGGGAAGGAGAACACAATTAATTTATAGAAGTTTTTGTTAATCTTCATATTTGCCACTTAATTTTTTTCATTTCTTTCTGTAAATTCAATTTACCATATGATACCATTTCCTTACTCCAATTTAGCTTAATTCCCACTCCCCTCTTTTACATTTTATTATCAAATAACAATACATTTTTACAGATAGTGCTTTAAGAAATTGATTTTAAGTAAGTTAAGTGGAAAATAATATATAATGATACCTTTTTATTATTTACAAATTTCCCTTTATTGGAATTGCTTTTTTCATGCAGATTCAAGCTACTGTCTAGGAAGCTTTTAGTATTTCTTTCAAGGCATGTCAGCTAACAAAAAATTTTCTCAGCCTTTGTTTACCTAGGAATGTCTTCATTTCATTTTTACCTTTAAAGATACTTTTGTTGAATATATGATTCTTGGCTGACAGTTTTTTCATTCTTTCAATGTTTAGAATATGGCATTGCACTGCCTTCTGCTCTCTGCTATTTCTGATGAGAATCAGTTGTTAATCTTATTGTGGTTCCGTTTCATTTTTCTCTTGCTAATTTCAAAATTTTCTCTTTATATTTGGCTCCAATATTTTGACTATGATGTATCTAAGTATCAATATCTTTACATTTTCCTCCTTGAAATTAAAAAAAAATCTTCTTTGATGTGTAGATTGATGTTTTTCATTAAATTTGGGAAGATTTTATCCATTTTTAAAAAATATTCTTTCTGCTCTTTTCTTTTTCTTCTTTTCTTCTCCTAATGATGTGCCTTTAAGATGTCCTACATTTCTTTGGGAATCTTCAGTTTGGTTCATTCTTTTTTTCCTTCTATCTTTAAAAATGAATAATCTATATTGATCTATGTTCTAAATTGCTGATTGTTTCTTCTGCCAAGTTATATCTTCTTGTGACCTTTTCTAGTGTATTTTTCATTTCAGTTATACTTTTCAACTCCAGATTTTCCATTTTCTTCTTTTTCTATAACTTCTATCTCTTTATTAGCATTCTCTACTTGATGAGAAATTGTTATTACGCTTTATTTTAGTATTTTAGACATAGTTCCTTCAGTTCTTTGAATATGTTTAAATAGCTGATTTTTAAAGTTTTTGCCTAGTTAAGTTCAACATCCTTGTTTCCTCATGGATAGTTTTTTGTTGATTTTTTCATATAATACCATGTATGAGTTACACTTTCCTCATTCTTTGCATGCCTCAAAATTTTTAGTTCAAAACAATATTTTAGTTACTATATTGTAACAACTCTGGATATTGACCTGACCCTCTCTGAGACTCATTTTGTTTTTTGCTTAGTCATTTCTTTGTTTAGTGACTTGGCTGAACCACTTCTGTGAAACTGGTTTCCCTGACACTTTGAAACTTCTGGTGTTGCTACTCACATTATTTGTTTGTTTTTATGGTTGAGACTGGCATCCCATTGGTCAACTCTGGGTTTACATAAACCACTTATTAAGGATATAGTCACGATTTTTTTATTTTTAATTTTTGTTGACTTTTTAAATTCAGTTCAACAAATAAAATTAGTTGATATTTTGTATAAATGTATATTGGGGAGCACATTTTTCCTTTTGCCTCAGGCTCAGATATGGGTTGGCATAGCACCAATGAAAAGCTTTACTTTTCTTGACTCTGGGTTTCCTTTATCCTTCCTATCTACATAATCCATTCTTTAAACCATGATGGCCTAAATTTATTGAACTTCATTCCTTTCCCAGCACTGCCTCTGCACAGTAACCTCAAAGGCCTCCTTTCCCTAACCTGACTTTTAAGCCTTCTGAGTACAGAATAGCATAGAATGCCTAGGGAATTATGAGGTAGGCAAAGATTACATAAACCACTTTTTGGTTAATGTTGCTGTGAAGCCCTCTTAGTCAGTTAGATTTTTACCCTTTACCACTACTGGATGTGCATGTGACTTGGAAAACACTTTCACACTTCAGGGAGTTTAGAATTTTGCCCGCATTCAGGTAGGGACAAACACTTCAGAAATTATCTCTCTAGTTGCTTTTCAAAGGGCACAGTTTTAGGCACAGTCATCCATTCCAAAAGAGACAAATATGATTTTATTATTATGCCTGGCTTTGTAGGAGTTGCCCCTTGGTCAGGGTGGCATAACATGTAGAAAATGTAGGGCCAGACATTGTACTTAAGCCTTTTTAACCTTAAGCCCTCCATATTTTACTGATGGATCCATGTGTGGCTTGAGGAATGCTTTAGAGCCTACGCCACATCCTGTTTAGGTTGCTTTTGAGAGGGTACAGTAAAGCACACATGCATAACTTTCCACACACCCAGCAGTGAGTGTAGTTCCACAAGGGCGCTTCTTAGTGATTCCTTTGTCTGGTTCTCTGGTATCCTCCATGTTGGTCTGCTGTTTTGCTTGTTGCTACTAGTTATCATGGAGCTACCAATCCACTCTTAATTGCTTACCACCAAGATCTGCATTATTTTTGACAGTGCCCTTAGGCATAAGCTTCTTCATGCTCTGTTCCAAATAAAGTCAGTCACCTCAGGGAGAACTATAGAGTTCTCCATCCTAATGCCTTTCCCTGGGACAGAACTTCTGTCACTGCAATAGAATTGGGAGCAGGGACGGTGATCTGCTTCTCCCAGAGTGACTCCCCTGTTCCACAAGTGGGGCAGTGACCTGCTTCTCCCAGAATAACTCCCCTGTTCTACAAGTGGACCCTGGGGATAATGGTATGTTCCCTAGTCCTCTTAATTAGCCTTTCCTAGTGTGGAAGTTTTACCTTATAGATGAGCTGAGGCAGGCACAAGCAGGACCCCTGTATTCTTGGTTTACCATCCCTGGGGCAAAGCCCTCATATGTAGAAAGTGGGTGAGGAAGGAATCTCCAATCCTCTCAGCTATGCCTTCCTAGAACAGTGCTTCTGTAATATAGGGCTGGGGTGGGGGGGGAAAGAGATGCTTGTGGCCTGCCCCATTGTAGGGTGAAATTATAACTATGGAGTAAGATTTTGAAAGAGAGGAAGCCTACGTCTTCTTGGTTGCACTTGCCTGTAGAATGGAGCTAAGGGAAGGAATAGGAACAGGTCATGACTCAAATGCCATAGACTCTTGCTGTTTTTACTGAGGCTTAATAGCTTTTCTTGAATAAACATTTCTCTTTTTGCTATGTGCCCTTAGGATATTTTCTGAAGATTTTAAATGGTTGATTGATCATTTTTACCAGTTAAATCATTTTTACCAGTTAAATGGTTGTTTCACTGAGTAGAGGGTCCACCAGATCCTTGATCTGCCATTCCAGAAGTCATGCCTATAGAAACACCTTCGTCTTGGAATGGAGAGATTGGAAAAGGCTTCACAGAAGTTACAGAAATCATGTTTATTTAAGTTGGCTTAGGCAGGCAGACAGGCAAGAAAAAAGTTGCCCCACATGGGGAAACAGCATGTGCAAAGGAATGTGGAAATAAGACTGGAAGACTGCATAGGTGCTAGAGGTCAAGTGACTGCAGTGCGTAAGCTATGCTAAGGTACTTGGATCTCATCCTACAGGCAATGAGGAGCCATGAGAGGACCTTAGAATGGGGAATGATCTGCACAGTTCTGAATTCAAGACAGGTCACTCTGGCTGAAGTCCCAAACAGTTTAAAAGGTATTAGATTTAATCCCAGACTTTGCCAAAGCAGGGAAAGAAAGATGAGAATGCAGTTAGCAGCCAAGCCAATGCTTTTCAGTTCTCATATATGTCAGACCAAAAATCTACTTAATTTCTGTTAAGGTAAGTACACATTTCACATTCATAACTAAAACCATTAAGAAAGTAAAATGAAAATAGATATGCTCCTTTGGTTAAAATATTTGCACATTTGTTCAACTAAATATCCAAAACACATAGGTGATTTGTACATATATAGTACATATGCTGATGAATCTCTAAGTAAAAATTAATCTGATAAATAAAAAATATTTATCTGAGTTGCTTAAATATGTATTTTATTTTTTAGTAGAAAGCTCCTTTTGTGAAACCATCTGGTTAAATTGAATGATCACTGAAATACCCATCAGGAGCTAGAAGTTCCAGTCTACATTTTTGCCATTAGCTTACTGGAGAACCTTTAGAGTCCTTTCTTTCTTTGGGACTAAACTTCTTTTCATCTGCAGAGAAAAATTAAAAAGGTATGAAGAAAAGGAGGTTGAACTAGCAAATCTCTAAGGTCCCTTTTAGCTCTAACATCTATAATTCATGAGTCTTTTTGGCAAAAATACTTCCAGTACTTGATTTAAATCAACCCCACCTAGAAAGACCTTTGAAGCATGATCTCCAAACTCCAAAGCCGTAAGAAAAAACAATGATGAATTTAACTACATAATTTTAGACTGATGAATAGGAAAACATAAGCAAAGTTGAAATATAAATTGGAAAAAGTATTTGTCACACATATAACAAGAGGCTAAATCCTTTTATATACAAAGAGCTCCATAACCCAACGAGAAACAGATGAAAAGCCATATAGTAACAGGAACAAAAAATAGGCAACGGCCAAGAACAGTTAGTTCACATGGAAAGAAACATAAATGGCCAAAAAACATGTGAAAAGATACTCATTTTCACACAAAATTAAGAAAGGCAACTTAAAATGATCATAAATTGTTATTTATACTTATCAGATTTACTAAGATTTTAAAAGTTAATATCAAATATTTGCAATTTTTGGCAGGGAAAAGGTAACATCTACCAGTACTGAAAATGTGTACACTCCTTATGTCCAACTGTTAAACATCTAAGAATTTGTCTTATTGCTATACATGCAAAAGTATGCTAATAAAGGTATACAATTATACTAACAATTATATAGTCCTTCACTACTTAATCTAAAAATAACTAAGTTCTTAATGTGCATTATTAACTTATTAAATCCTCATAAAAACTCTACTGGATAGTGACCATTATTGCCTCCATTTTTTCACACAAGGACACTGAGGCAAAGAAATTAAGCAACTTGCCTAAGGTCATACAGCAAGGAATTAGTGGCATCAATATTCAGTCCAAAGTAGTCTGGCTCCAGAGCCATTCACCTTAAACACCATATATACTGCCTCTCAAGGATGTTAATTGCAGCACTACTTTTAATATCAAAAGAGTTATGAAAACATGAAATATCCATTAGTAGGCGAAACAAAAAGTAAATTACAAGACAGCCATACAGTTGAAAATTGTGCAACCTTTAGGAAAACTTATATAGATCTATATATATTGATATGGAAAAGCATATATAAGGTCTATTAATTAAGTGAAGAAATTAAGTTACAGAACAGTAGTTGTCATGTGATAGGAATTTTGAAAATATAATATGCATATATCTAACAATATATATGCACAGAAAATCTCAGGAACCAAACACAAGAAACTAGTCACTATGGTTACCCTCTGAGGAGTGAAACTGGGAGTGCAAAGAAGGGGTGAGGTCATAAGTAGGAGAACTTCTACATTTTCATACCTTTTCGTTCAGGTTTATCATTCTACCATAAGCATGTATTACTTTTATTAGTTAAAATTACTAAGAAAAATATCAAACCAACTTTAAGCACCCTACCAGAAGTTCCTATTTGCTGCTTTTTCCCATAACAGGAGAGAGACCTTTATGACATTAACTAATTAGTGTGATCCATGAAAACTCTAACACTAAGCTGCAATTCCATTGACCTTTCCTTTGGGTCTCTCAAGCACCAGGCCCAAGACTACAGAGGATTCTGGACACTCTTAGGACAGCTCCCTGTGAATTAACAAAAGCATGTTCTCTTAAGTGGTTGCCTCAGGATTTTTAGACGTGCCCTAAGTACAAGGACAGCCAATTAAGCCTAAAAATATTTAAGGGCCTTCAGTGGTTCTTTCATTATAGGTTAGAAGGTTGGGGGCAGTTACAAAATAATTAATCCCTACCTCCTTCTTGGCCTCTAGAAATCTACATGTTTCCTGTATTTTCCAAGAGTTAAATGGTCTTACCCCTTACTGAAAAATGATTTAATTTTCACCTCTTTTTACGACCCTTAAATTAACATTTAAGACTGGTATAAAAACAACCTTTAAAAAATCTTCAAATGCTTTGATGACTACTTAAGTTTTTCCAACATTTCGGAGAATACATTAGAATTATATCGTGGAAAAAATATATTTTTAAAAAGATTATATTTGTGGAAAAATTGATATATATGAAATCTTCATTAAAATTGATAGGGAAGACACTAAGAAATCATAATATAAATGGGCAAAGGTGCAAATATACAAATTCCATGCAAGAAAAAATGAAAACTCAGGATATATTTGACATCACCTTTGTCTTTTCTTAGAATAATTTTTAGAGAAAAATATCAGGTTAAAATTAAAGGATACCTTAACTAAAAATAAAATCAGAAAAAGGAAACCACAACATTATTAATAATAAAATAAAATGCAAAGTCAATCAAGCATAAGTTATCTTTTAATGGAAAATAGGGTAGAATAAAAACTTATAATGTCCAGTGTTGTTGAGATTGCAGCGAAATTAGTACAATCATTTGCTGCTAGAAGTACTTTAAGTTGACATAAACTTTTGTGAAAGGACTATGGCAATACACTACAGGTTCCAAAAAATCTTCTCAGGCTCTTTGACCTGATAACTCCACTTTTGAAATTGATTCTAAGAAATAATTCAGCAAAGCAAATAGCTATGTACGTATGTATATTCACCGTCAAGTTATATAAAATATTAAAAAAATAAGAAATAACTTAGATGTCCAACAAGAGAAAAATGATTTAGTACAGTATGGCACATTTACTCCAGGGCAATACTTTCCAACTGAATTTTCTGTGTTGATGAAAATGTCTTATATCTGTTCTATTCAAAACGGTAGCAACTAGATACATGTGGCTATTGAGTATTTAACTTGTGACTAATGAGACTGAAGGGATGAATTGTTAATTTTCTCTGATTGTAATTAGTTTTAACTTCAATCTATGTAGCCACCTATATTGGAATGGTATACCAAGAAGCAGTTAAAATTTTAAAAATACAATATTTTATGTCAAAGGAAAAGAAGTAAAACATAAAAGAAATAAGCCATGATTAAAACCATGTTTAATATAAACAATATACAAAAACACATGTTCATGGACAAATACAGAAAATAAAAATGGTTAAATATGCAAACGTAAAACCAAATTTTGGTAGAATGATTAACTACTGATATGTTTTACTTGTTTTTAACTTTTTTTTTATTATTTCAATTTTAAATCTTTTAAAAAAACTTCATTGCAGGTCTGAATTTCAACTCATGTTACAAAGTTCTCCAATACGCTTTAGATTCACTAATACTGATTTATTATTATGTTGGCCAATACAGCTTTTCTTTAGGCAATTCTAAATTTCCTTGCCAGGAGCAAAGAGATGAGGAACTAGGATCTTCCCAACATACCTGTCCTTAAAAATAAGTTTAAAAACATGCCATGCTCCATGAAAGCTGAAAGCCAGAGCATCTTAACCTGGCACCACTGAAGTTAAAACAAAGGAGAATGGAGATAGAATGACTAAGTAATTAGGAACATACTTCTGTTAATGAAATATACAATAAGATAGAAGGATATTCAAGGCCTCTTTATGTTGGAATTTAGAGGATGAGGTGGGAACTGCTTTGATTTCTCACCTTTATCTTCCATCTCACAGATACCAAAGGCAAAGTTTCCATGTGGCTATTAATTCCGCTGGAAATAGTAAACTCTGGTCTTGTCTGCCTGCTAGTGTATTTCCATTGACTACAAAGTGGCATGAAACTAGATTTACAGATACATCTGGTTTCATGTTGATTTTTGGACAGTGAAAAATCTACAGCTCTCCTGGGCATCACACTTCAAGACTATTATGCCTGGACAGTTTGAACAGAAGGAAACTTGAGTTTCATGTTAGATCTGGGGACATGGGCCCAAATTCAGCATGCACATGGGCAACAGAACTAGATGTGAGCCCAAAGTTGGTGGCAGGCAGCTCATGAAAAATAGGTGTCTTGTTGGTCCCAGAGCCAAAATATGGCAGGAAAGAAGTCAATAGAGAGCTTTTTTGGTCCCATATGATTCTGTTACATGTGGAACTCCAGTCTGTGAAAATTACGTGGAGGTTTTTCTGTACAACTCTGAATGAGCACATAAGTGGGGACGGAACATCTGGATGGAGAATGAATTGTTCTCTTTTACTATTTTTACTAATTCTTAACATTTGAATCACACTTTAAACAAAATGCTTTCAAATCCATTATCCCATTTGATGCTCACAACAACCCTGTGAGGTAAGCATAATACTCAGTACATTAACAACAGCTGTCTTAAGAACCAGTATTTGTATAGCACATTCTCCTTCAAGTGTATTACCTAACTTGTTACTCATAACTCAAAGAAGTAGCTAGAAAGTTTCAACTTTCCATTTTATAGCTAAAGAAACCAAGGCTTAGAGAAGAAGAGCAACAAGATGGCTATGGATTCATAATTACTTATGCAGTAGCACCAGGGCCCAGACACTAGTGTTCTAATTCCAAGCTCACTGTTCTTTCAAAAATACCGTGTGGGCCGGCCGTGGTGGCTCATACCTGTAATCCCAGTACTTTGGGAGGCTGAGGCGGGAGGATCACCTGAAGTTGGGAGTTCAAGACCAGCCCGACCAACATGGAAACCCTGTCTCTACTAAAAATACAAAATTAGCTGGGAGTGGTGGCACATGATTCTAATTCCAGCTACTCGGGAGGCTTAGGCAGGAGAATCGCTTGAACCCAGGAGGCGGAGGTTGCAGTGAGCCAAATTCGAGCCATTGCACTCCAGCCTGGGCAAGAAGAGTGAAACTCCACCTCAGATAAAACAACAACAACAACAACAACAACAACAACAAAACCGTGTGGTCTCTTTGTAGTCATACATGTTGAAGATATGCACAAAGAGCCAATAAAAGGCTTAAACTTGTTCATTCAAGTGCCATGAATTTGCAGTACCCAGAAGCAACACATTCTGCCCATCCTTTTTTTGCTCAACTACTGTTCAGTGTAGGAAACAGACTCCTGAATGATCCCACTATCTTTGGTTTTACTTCTCTGTATTTTACTCGCAGTCATCATTCTAAAATGCAAATCCTACTGGGATACACCTCTGTTTATAATCCTTCTACAGGCATACAAACTAATAATTGCCAAGCCTCAATCAAGAAAACTAATATTAGAAAAAGTAATACTCATTTCATGCACAGTGTACATAAGAAGTACTCAGTGAATAGCAAATTATTTTTTAAATCCTTCTAAGACTATGTTCATAAGACAAAGTTCAATATCTTCGAAGGGCAAAAAGTTTTTGTTAGAAGTTTTTGAAATCTGCACAACATGGTGACTATAGTTGATAATAATGTGTTGTCTATTTCAAAATTGTTAAGAATAAATTTTAAATGTTGTAACCAAACCATAAGTATGTGAAGTGATAAATATGCAAATTAGCTTGATTTAATCATTCTACATTGCATACCTACATCATAACATCACATTGTACCCCACTGAAATATATAATTATATTTTGTCAATTAAAAATTAAATAAAATTTTAAAACCCCACAGGATGTCATCCAAGGCCCTTTGTAACCTAACACAGGCCTGCTCTCTGCTGAAGCAACAGTGAAGTATGTGCCATTCCCTTAAATGCAATGTAGTAGCATAGCTCTAGCCTAGTCCCTCTGTCTGGGGTCCTTTTCTTCCCTCAGCTTGAGTTTCTCTGAGAATTTTCCCTTATCACTCTTTTCCCTCAGAATCAATCACATATTCAGCACCTTATATTCACGTACACTATGAATTTTTTTTAAAATAGCAATTTAAAAAGTGTTTTTGTCTTTTTAAAGGTGTTTTGTCTCCCCTGGTTGACTAAAAACACCTAAAAGACAGAGATTTGTCTCATCTATTAACAGAATGCCTAGCACAGTGCCTGGCACATGTCAGGCACTTATAGGCTTATTGAATTAATTCACTTCAATAAAGCAATGCCAATTATCTATTATGTTACCTGACAAAATATTGCATGCCCATTTTGAGGCAAATGCAAACCAGTAAACCTCACATTTCATGAATTATCAAATCCGATACATCATCAGTTTCTGAACAGACAGATAAAAGGCTATCACATGGCTTCCCTGAGTTACTCTTTCTGCTGCTTGGCAGCCTTGAAGATAAGAAAGGAAAAAACTGCTTTTTTAGGGACAAATAAAGCGGCCAGATGACCATTTCATAGCCCACAGAGTGGCTGTAAAACAAAATGGCAAACCACTCAACAAATGGCTTTCTCATAAAGAATGCTCCAGGATGGAATGAACACACACGTGCATGCCAAACTGGCCCTCCAAAGAGTCTGTCCACAATGAAAGTGGAACCATCTAAGCAAAAAGGGTGAGTCATCTCACAATCATGTACACATCTCCCCTCAACACTAAAAGGAAATTCCAACTGTGTCCTCTGTAACACAGGCAACTGGAAGAATCCTTTGCAAATGCCTGATGCTGAGTCCTTCGTGCTCTACAATATATTGAGATTCCTACTGAACTCATTCCCAGGGAAGGAAACACTTTCCTAATTATTTTTGGACTTCACTTAACCAGCTCCAGATCATAAAGTTCCCATTCTCACACTGGTCCCTGAGGGACTAAAGTGAAGGACACTGTTCCAAAGATGCCATTGGCAACCAACCTAGGAAAGAGGTTTCAAAAAACACTCTCCAGTTACCATCGCTAGGTCAACTCCCTCCTCTGGGGGCAGACAATAACAGCCTGCAGTGAAAACTATTCCAGCATAAAAGGCTCACAGAACAAAGAGAAATGTAAAGAAAAATGTGTTCACTTTCCTAAATTTCTTCAGCCAGTGGTTGAATAAGCTAATACTGTTTACCCTGTGTGATCTTGTTACAGTCACACACAAGTTGTTAAGAGTCGAGAACATTTTCAACAATAGTAGAAAACCCTACTCTTATTCTTCAGGTAAATGGTCCATATACTGGTAATTATCAAACAGGGTGAGTGCAGAGGAATATATATCAGAATCTCTGGGAGAAAGTGTCATTCAGAGAAACACATTCTGTACCATAATTATGTAATACTCTGGCATCAATGACTAATTTATTTGAGGATTTCAAACATTAAAAGAGGGTATGAAACTTTCATGCTTATTGAAAATGGATATGTGCTTATTATAAATATCAATCCTTGAACCTCAGTAAGTTTGAGGAGGGCCCTAGGAATCTGCATTTGTAACAGAAATACTCTTCTCTCCCCTTCCCAAGGACTCTATATAGACAGCCCTGTGATCGCATGTTACAAATCCTACCATCCTGTAAATGCTACACATTTCCCAACAGATCAGTTTAGACATCCTAAGGGTTAGAGAAAGTGACAAACAGTTGGCAGATCATTAGCATAGAGTTAGAACAAACAAACATGAACCCCAAAAGTAACCTTCAAGCACAGTGAAATTGAATCACCCTATTCTCTCAGAGGAACATAAATTTGTAGAATGTGGTGATGCCCAGGGAACAGGTCAACACCCTTAAGGCCTCTTGGAACGGGTGAGTGCTAGTAACTTGCAGACTCCACTGCAGTGGCCTCATCTAATCTACTTCCCATCCTTAGTTCCAGAAATGGCACACACACACACACACAGACACACACACACACACACACACACACACACACACACACACACACAATTTCTCCCCAGTTTCTGACCTTCTGTTAAAGAGCAGCTGTGGGGTTGGAAGACAGTGCTGTTCCTGTACCATCATGTATAAAAGGGTTCTTTCCTCTGACTATTGCTGTTACCCACCCTCTCAGGATTATACCATAATGGTTAAGTATGAGATCTAGAGCCAAGCTGTCTTGGTACTAATCCTGATTCTAAAACTTCTTAACTCTGTGATTTCAATCTATCTCAGCACCTTACAAAGCTATTGGGCTTTACCTCCTTGCACCATGCCATGCCCATTTTATCTCTGTGACACATCTAAAACATTTTCTCTCTCCTCCTTTTCCAAAACAACTCTTCTAAATCATCTCTTCATCATCTTTCTATCCTAAATGCCCTCCCTGTCTCCAGTCTCTGCCTCACCACCCTCCAAACTTTACCATCAACCCTTATCTACACTATTGCTAGAATTTTCTTTCTAAATCACAGATGTGATCAGTTAACCCCTTTGTTCAAAAACAAATGTTAATATTAAAACTCCTCAGCCTGAAATTCAAGGCCTTCTATGACAAACCCCAATCTGTACTTTCAAACTCGTTTCCTACTACACTTATTTTTATGCATCTTATACTTCCATTATACTGAACTCTTGAATTATCCCATATGATGACTTTCAAGGTTATCTATTCTTTTGCTTGTGCTCTTCTCTCTAGCTGGAATGCCTTCCTTCTTCATCTTCTCCTACTCATATCCTATTTTTCAAGGCCCAGTTCACAGAAAATGTCCTCTGAACTCTTATCAAATTTTGTCAATCTCAAGGCAACGAGCACTTCCTATTTAGCAGTAGAGTTAGTGTGACCCATATTTTACCTCTTCTACTCCATTATGAGACACCTGAGGTCAGACACCATGTCTGATTCCTTTCTTCTTTATACTGTCTACAGAGCTTATTAAGGTACCAGGTTCAGAGTGAGCTCTTAAGATGTATGTGATGCAAATGAACAGTTTTCCAGGCTCCTTATTTTCTCTGCCATAGTAGAATAATAGGCATATGACTTCTGTATCGTAAAATTGCATTGTGGGAAAGCCTACCTAGAGACAACTTATGTTCCTTTACTATTCATTTGTGTATCAAAGGATTTGTATAGGCCTCGGAGAATCAGTATCATTACTATTAATACTATTAAAATTAATAATACATGTATTTTATTACTTTGGAAGTCGTGTTTCTCAACTACAATTTCACAACAGTATAAATTAATTCCATTATGTCAGGTAAAAAGAAACTGAATCATGAAAGGATAAATGCCTTGACTTGTATGGTAAATATATTAGTTTTTATTGCTGCGTAACAAATTATCACAAAATTAGCAGTTTAAAACAATACTCATTTATTATCTTACTTTTTTTTTAAGTCAGAAGTCAACTGGATTCTCTACTCAGGGTCGCACAAGGCCAAAATCACAGTGTCAATCAGGCTGGACTCTTATATGGAAGTTCTGGAGAAAGAATCCACTTCCAAGTTCAAGTTCGTTGACAGAATTCTTTATGGCCGTAGGTCTGAGGCCCTCATTTTCTAGATGGCTGTCAGCCAGGGATCATTCCTAAAGGCCACTTTCTGTGCAGCCTCCTCTATCTTCAAGTTAGTACTGGCATATCAAATTCAAATTACCCTCAATGTTCAAATCTCTGCGTGGCTTTCTGTCACCAGTTAAAAAAATCCCAAACTCTCTGCTTTCAAACGGCTTGTGTGACTGGTCCTTTCTTAAAGTTAACTGCGCCATGTAACAAAGCTTAATCATGGGAGTGATATCATATTCACAGTTTCTATCCTTACTTAAAGAGGAAGGAATCATACAAGGACAAGGTAATCAGGGTCATTCTAGAATTCTGCCTACCACAGTAAGTGATTAGTGCAGCTAGTATTTTAATTAAGTGAGGTAGACAAAAAGTTCCTAAAAAGCATAAAAACTCAATCTGGTTAAAAATATTTTTGTATTAAAATGGACTGAGTAGAGATAGCTTAGTTTATTATTCTGAAACAAAAAGATAAATATGAAATAAGAATTATCCTTTCTAATTATATATTACGTACTGTCATGTAAACTTTCCAGAACATTTTTATAAAGAGGTTATGGTTCTGTCTCCAACTTAATTTATTGTCATATTTTTCAGGACACATTACTGTGGGCAAGCCATAACTGCCGAAGAGGATTTGACACGGGTATGACTATCAGCACAGGAATCTCACCAAAATGGAAGGCAGGGGGCCTAATTAGGCTCACCACTGACTTGCTGTGTGACTTTGAGCAAGTCTTTTACTTTTGGTGGGGGCTTCAATTTCAACATCTGTAAAATGGGGTGGGGTGGACTGAATTATCTACGAGCTCTTATTTAATTGAAACAGTCTGTGAAGTGATTGTATTTCACATTAACCCTTTTATACTATTATTCTTATGGGTAAAGGTGAACCTTATAAGAATCTGTATTTTCTGACAGGAGCTGAAAAATGAAACTTATGAAGAGATTAATCAAATAAACACATGAATCTGAAATAAACTTTTTTCTTAGTTTTCTGCAGCTCTGCAAAGAATAAAACAATAAATCTAGAAGTACCTATTGTACATTATGGGCTCAAAATGCCTCTTTCTAAATAATTCAATAACCACATTATTGAGTATCTACTCTCTACTTTGCATTTCCTATTGCAAGGGGCTTTCAAGCATCAGAAGACAGGTTGGACTATGAAGACGGCATTTAAGAGCTCTTCTAACGCTGAAATCCCATACATACACTAAGATACAAAATACATAGCATTTACTATCAAACAACTTACAATTCTCCTTGGGAGACATAAAATTATTTGGGGAGTAAATGAGCCAAAAAGTATTTTTATTCCCCAGTTTATGAATAAATACCAAGAAAACGTACACACTGTTAGTCATTGCATAACCCAATATCTCATGTGTTTTCATGATGACCTGGCTGAAGTCATCCATTTAATTTATTTTAAAAACACAAACAATTTATATTTGAAACTTAACTAAAAATATAAAAATATGTCTTTTTACCAAAAAGGTCACATGTGCTGTCAACAAGTTTGCCAGAAATAAGTAAGTAGAATTTATGGAATAATTTTCTTTTTCTCTTTTTATTATTTTATTTTATTTCATTTATTTTTTGCTATGCTCCTTTGAATCATGGAAGGAAGAATCCTTTTTTTCAAGTGATTTTTGCTAACTAACATACAAAAATGTCCCCCAAATATCCAATATAACTGAAGACAGTTTTCCTCCAAATTACTTTTATTTTGTTTATAACTTGAACTACAGTTTTTATTTTTGTTTTTCTTTAATGTACAGTTTTTTTTTAAATTTTTGTGAGTACACAATAGGTGTATATATTTATGGGGTATATGAAATGTTTTGATAGAAGCATGCAATGTGTACTAATCACATTATAGAGAATGAGGTATACATCCCTCAAGCATTTATTCTTTGTGTTACAATCAATCCTATTGTACCCCTTTAGTTATTTTAAAATGTACAATTAAATCATTATAACTATAGTCACCTTATTGTGTTATCACATAGTAGGTCTTATTCATTCTTTCTATTTTTTAAATTTTTTTTTATTATTATACTTTAAGTTCTAGGGTACATGTGGATAACGTGCAGGTTTGTTACATATGTATACTTGTGTCATGTTGGCGTGCTGCACCCATCAACTCGTCAGCACCCATCAACTCGTCATTTACATCAGGTATAACTCCCAATGCAATCCCTCCCCTCTCCCCTCTCCCCGTGATAGGCCCCAGTGTATGATGTTCCCCTTCCCGAGTCCAAGTGATCTCATTGTTCAGTTCCCACCTATGAGTGAGAACATGCGGTGTTTGGTTTTCTGTTCTAGTGATAGTTTGCTGAGAATGATGGTTTCCAGCTGCATCCATGTCCCTACAAAGGACACAAACTCATCCTTTTTTATGGCTGCATAGTATTCCATGGTGTATATGTGCCACATTTTCTTAATCCAGTCTGTCACTGATGGACATTTGGCTTGATTCCAAGTCTTTGCTATTATGAATAGTGCCACAATAAACATATGTGTGCATGTGTCTTTATAGCAGCATGACTTATAATCCTTTGGGTATATCCCCAGTAATGGGATGGCTGGGTCATATGGTACATCTAGTTCTAGATCCTTGAGGAATTGCCATACTGTTTTCCATAATGGTTGAACTAGTTTACAATCCCTCCAACAGTGTAAAAGTGTTCCTATTTCTCCACATTCTCTCCAGCACCTGTTGTTTCCTGATCTCACACCAGTTAGAATGGCATTCTTTCTATTTTTTTGTGCCCATTTAACATCCTCACCTCACCCTCCCCTGCCCCACCAACTATCCTTCCTAGCCTTTGGTTACCATCATTCTACTCTCTATATCCATGAGTTCAATTGTTTTGATTTTTAGATTCCACAGATTAAATGAGAACATGCAATGTCTGCCTTTCTGTGCCTGCCTTATTTCACTTAATATAATAATTTCCAGTTCCATCCATTTTGTTGTAAAAATGACAGGATCTCATTTTTTATGGCCGAATAGTACTCCACTGTATATACGTACCACATTTTCTTTATCCATTGATCTGTTGATGGAGCTCTGTTTTTAGTACCAAAGTTTTAAATAATATTTTTATAAATAACAAAAGGAATTTATAATCATCGCTTTTAAGAAATCAAACTGTGCAGGGGTGTATAACGTAACAAACCTCAGTTTTTAGCCAGCTCCTTTCCATGTCCCTCTCCAGGTGGAGCCACTTTTAGCAACTTGAGGTATATCCCCCCCATAGCTTTTTCTATGCACGTATAAACATACGCGTATACGTACATTCAAATGTATGGTTTTCTTTTTGCAAGAGTCAGGGGATATTAACATAGTCATTTGAAACTAACTTTTCTCACTCAACTATATAATATGTTGGTATATGCAAATGTGCAAATCAACCATTAAATACTATGCAACCATTAAATCAGCCATTAAATACGTTAATGGCTGATTTAATGGTTGCATAGTATTTAATGGTTGATTTAATGGTTGCAAAGTATTCCATATGAGTATATCATAATTTATTTAATGATTTTTCTGGCAATGACATGGAAAATTGTAAGTTTAGAATTAAAAATAAAAAACAAATCATCATTCAGCTTTGTCACTTAGCTTCAAGCTTATTTTGAAAAAAATCAGCATTGTGAAATCTCTAAAAAGAAAATCTACATGTAGTGTAAGTAGTAAAAATTGACTCTAAAATTGCATTCATTTATCGAATAGTAAACATCATGAACTCATTTTTGTTGGTAGCATAGAATCAACATTGATTGAGCACCTGTTTGGTGCCAGGCACTGGGCTAGACACAGAAGAAAGACAGGTATAGGTTCAGAGATTAAGAAAACTCCTCTTTTCTTCCTCAAGAAGCTTACATTCTGGTAACTGGAAGACAAATATAAGCTTTAACATTGAAAACACAATGTTGGTGGCTTATAATTAGCCAAAATGGCCTTTCTTAATCAAGTGGCCTGAATCCAGTATTCTAAACTAGCCATCTAAATCAAACCCATTCTCAGAGTCTGATTTTAGTGGTGAACTCACTATGCCATGGATCTGTTTACTAAACATCCTGTACTTTCCATGCAGTAAATAAAACCAAACTATCTTCATTGTCCTGTACTCTTATGAGCAAGTATTCAGTCTACATTGCCAAAACATGATACATAACAATATTACCTGCATAACTTAGAGATCTGAGACTATACCACCAAAGCCACAACTAAGTAAAAAGCAGAGAATACAGGAGCAAGTAATGCCACACATACCACTGCCACCCACTCAATAGGCCCCTTCTCTAACAAATACCTATTTCTGGTTTATTTGGGTACCCTCTTCTGGTTAGTTCTCTCCACCTCCTACTTCTCATCTCACATTTCCACTTGAACTAGTGATGTTTCTGTTGCTCCATTACCACAAGTGGCTACTGGCTGCATATCAGAAGGCATGGATCAGGACAAAGATTCTACCATGTCCATCACACAGGTACTCAGGAATCGCTTGGTGAATAAATCACCACCATGCTTGGTTTTGGATCATAAGAAGGCATTTTTTTGCCTCAAACCTTTCCCTGAGAAGAAAAAAAAAATAAAGTGAAAAAAAAATTTGAGGTGAGAGTGGGGATGGGGAGCAGCTAAGAAAACTGTGGCTTCTGGAGCCAAATAATTCCATATTAGTAAAATAATATTTGAACTGATGGTCCAAGGGCAAATAGGTATCCTTATTATGGGTTTACTGAGCAAAGAGCCAAACAAAACCAAACATTACTTTCTAATCAGAATAAAAACACATTGCTACAAAGTGCCACAAAAGCAGTAAGAGGTGCTTATTTAAGCAGTGAGTTTTCAGCACTTTTTGTACGGTTGTCTCAATGGCTCACTCATCTCAATTATTTCCTCATTTTCATAAGGAGCAGTGCTGGGCACTAAAGTACTTTTACATCCATTATCTCCTTCAGTTCTCTGCAGAATCCAGAGAAGTAATTATAATCACAGGTATTATACTCATTTCAAAGATGAATAACCTGAGGCTCACAGAAGGGAAGTGACTTGCCCAAGTCCACAAATACTGTAGTTAAATCAGTAGTAAAGGCAACCAGGACTTCAAAATCTTGTCCAAGTGTTCTGTCTTTGCAAAAGGCTGCCTTACACCAAAAGTATATTTGGTCTGCCAAAATGATGTTTACCACCCCCTCCAACAACAGCAACAAAAATCCTTGTCCAGTTTTAAAGTGGTAGTTGGATAACTCTATTTTTCATTTTTCGGCTGGTCCTAGTGAAACATATTTATCCTAAAAGCAAGGGATACCTAGAATTTTTAGGGCAAGACTAGCAAAAAAACTCTGTGTAGGAAAGGTAGGGCACCCACTCCCTTGGAAAATAGTTATCAGGGCAGTGAGCAGATAGTCCATAGGCCAGTATGAGCCAAATTTTCTACATTCAGTAGCATACAGCTCTCTGGAAAATCTGCATGTTTGCTTGTGAAGGGGCCCAAACGTGGGGCTAGAAGTGAGCAAATCAGAAAAGTGCCCAGGCTGTGGTGATAAACTTCAAGAGGTTAATATCTGGCAACATGAAGATCCCAGGATTATAAGTGTACTCTTACTACAAGTACCTAATTCAATTTTGAACTTAGCTATGCTCCCAGAGAGTGAAAAGGAGGGCAAATGGAGGTACCAAACAGGACCACGGGATCTTGGACCATAGTTCGAGAGCTGAGGTCAGTTAAAGAGCTCAGTTCAAGAGCTGAGGTCAGCAAACTACAGTCTCAGAGCCAAATCCAGCCTATTGCCTTTTCTGTAAGGTTGTACTGGAACACGGCCACACCCATTCATTTCAGGATTGTGTATAGCTGCTTATGCACTACAACAACAAAGTAGAGGAGTTTTGACAGAGACCATATGGCCCAGAAAGCCTAAAATATTTACTATCTGGGCTAGTGCAAAAAAGAAGTTTTTGACTCCTGCTCAAGAGAAGTGCCAGAAACTCTTCCTACATTTCAATGAAATGACCATCTGAACAAGTTTCCACACTGAGTAAATAACTTCCTAGTTATGTAAGTTGGGGCAAATCACTTACCTCTCTGTTCCTCTCCCTGTGAAATGGGTGTGAAGTAGGCTGTAAGGCAGAGTATAAAACCTAGTTATTGTTTTAGTGCATAGAAAAACGTTTAGCATATGGTATCTAAAGAGAGAGATAACTAGAACTGCTCCCTTTAAAGGAATCTTTATTTTCAGTGCAAATCAGGGTACACTTTATTGCTTAACTGCCTGAGAAAACATCACCACATGTGTCTCTTCAAGTGAGAGTCCTGCAGCCACGGCCCAACTAGTTTCTCTAGAGAAATGACATGTAATGAGTGGTGCTCACTAGTCTATGTAAGCTTAAAATGAGTGTGCTAAGATCATGTAGCATGATAATCCAATTATACATCTGACTAGCTTCTTACAGTGTGGGAGAAATGAATATATACAGACTGAACACATCGAGGAAGGCAGAATCCACAAGGCAAATAATATGCTTAAAATGTGTTTCTTGCTTGATTGCATATGGAGGCCAAGGTAGATTTTTTTTACTCCATTTAAAAAATCAGATAGTCAAAATAATCTAAAATGAGACTTTAAAATGCTTTTTATTAATAAATTAGTTTAATTTAAGAGTAAATATCAATTGAAAAACAAAGGAAATAAATACATCATCTGGAAGGATACATAAACAAGAAAAGAAGTGGAGTCACCCAGGAGACCTTCTCCCTGATACAAAAGAGACTGTGTAAGTCCATTCTTGCCTTGCTATAAAGAATACCTGAGACTGTGTAATTTATATTAAAAATGAGGTTTAATTGGCTCATGGTTATGCAAGCTGTACAAAAAGCATGGTGCTGGCATCTGCTCGGCTTCTGGGGAGGCCTCAGGCAACTTAAAATTATGGCAGAAGGTGAAGGGGGAGCAGGCATGTCACATGGTGAAAGCAGGAACAAGAGAGCAAGGGGAGAGGTGCTATACAACCAGATCTCATGAGAACTTACTCACTATCACGACAACAGTACCAAGGGGATGGTGCTAAACCATTCATGAAAAAACTGCCCTCATGATCCAATTACTTCCCCGCAGGCCCCACCTCCAACACTGGGGATTACAATTCAAAACCAAATTTGGGCGGGGACACACATCCAAACTATATCAGAGACCCTAATGGTGTTTCATATGTTTATAAGCTTTTCAAGGTGAAAAACTTTTTACTTATTTGTTTATTTATTTATTGGAGATGGGGTCTCGCTTTGTTGCCCAGGCTGGAGTGAAGTGGTGTGACCATAGCTCACTGCAGCCACAACTTCTGGGCTCAAGCAGTCCTCCCAACTCGGCTTTCTGAGTAGCTGGGACTACAGGCACACACCATCACACCTGGCTTTTTTTTTTTTTTTTTTTTTTGTATATTTTTGGAAAGACAGGGTTTCTGTGAAATCCACTGACAAATCAGAAACTTAATGACCTAAGGAAGTAAAAAAAAGAAAATCTTTCTAATGAATTTTGTGAATTCTATGGGAAACTTACTATAAAATAATAAACAAAGAGAAAAATATCGTTTAAATTTAAAATAAATTTAATCTAAGTTGCACTGAAGTAAAGATAGCTTTAAAAAGCAAATTATACTATCAGAATTTACACTATTGCAGTAGTTACAGATAATACAGTTGCATAATCTTTCTAAAAAGGTTTCGTTTGTTTGTTTGTTTGTTTTAGAGAAAAAAAAAAAAGATTCCACAGCAGGCCTTGATTTTTTTCTCAAGCTCATTTTGTTGCTAAATTTGTCAATATGCAGTGTAAGAGTTTTCTAAACCTTTAATTACTAAAGAAGAATTAGCTGTGACACAGCTCTCTTCAACAATCCCTCCATAGCATTCTCTTAAGTACTCAAGCTAAGACTTCAAGTAACCTTTGCGCTCAGCATGTTTTCAGAGAGGCAGGTTTGAGCACTGTTGAGGCAACCCTTTGATGTAAAACATATTCAAGTCCAGATTAAAGTCACAACTTCTGCCAATCTGAAATGGTAACTGTCTTCCTTCAGAATCTTTTGCATTCTAGATTGGAAAATTATTCAGGAACTGAAAAAGCGGAGAAGCCTGCCTCTCTCTCTTTCTCTCTCTCTTTTTCTCTCTCTCTTTCTTTCTTTTTGACAAGGTTTCACTTTGTAGCTTAGGCTGGAGTGCAGTCCTGTGATCTCGGCTCACTGCAACCTCGACCACCTGGGCTCAAACGATCCCCCCACCTCAACCTCCTGAGTAGCTGAGACTACAGGTGTGAACCACAACACCTAGCTAATTTTTTGTATTTTTAGTAGAGACAAAGTTTCACCATGTTGCCCAGGTTGGTCTTAAACTCCTGAGTGCAAGCAATCCACCCACCTTGGCCTCCCAAAGTGCTGGGATTACAGGCCTGAGCCACCACACACAACAGGGAGTTTTTCATTGGCTTATTAGCAGTAGTAGGTAGGAAGAGGACTCTGAAGACTAAGTTGGCCCTATAAGCTAATATTTTCCGTTTTTCACACTGATTAGGATAAAAATTTGTGTAGCGAATTTTTTGTAATCATGTTAAAAACAGCTATCATTATAAAGGTTTTCGTTTGGTTATTAGTGCTAATCTAAATATGCTTGCTTTGTTAAAACTTATGTTTGTTGTTCAAGATAAAAGTAATATTTTCATTTTTATTAAATACAAATATTATAAAGGGGGGGCTGTAGTTTACTACAAATACTATGATAAAAACTGCCTCAAATATCCATAATTTACCTATTATATTGTAAATGGTTCTCTTTCCAAAGCTTGACAAATCTCTAAAATAGGGCAAGTGTAGTGGCTTACGCCTGTAATCACAGCAATTTAGGAGGCTGAGGTGGAAGGATTGCTTGAACCTAGGATTTTGAGACCAGCCAAGGCAACATAGTGAGACCCCATTTCTATGAAAAATTAAAAAAAAAAAATAGCAGAGAGTGTGGGGCCCACCTGTGGTCCCAGTTATCTGGGAAACTGAAGTTGGAGGATCACTTGAACCCAGGAGATCGAGGCTATAGTGAACCATGAGCACACTACTGCAATCCAGCCTGGGTGACAGAATAAGACTTTGCCTCAAAAAAGGGCACTAAAATAACCAAATTACTCTTCAGTTCTTTCTGATTAAAGTCGTTTGATGCCTGGGGTTAAGTGAACAGACAGAAACAGTCACTTTTCTGAAAAATTAATCTGAAAAAATTAATTAACCACTGCCTTAACTTTATCATGTACCTTCTAAAAATGAAAATCACACTTATTTCAGTTGCAAAAACATGTTCAATGTTATAAAGGAAAAGCATTTATAACTGATGAAAAATCATGTATATTTGTCATTGCTTTATGAAATGGTTTAACATTCTGTTGCCTGTATGACAAAATAGTCCAGATCTTTTTTAAAATATCAGAACATTAAGAAAGCACTTAAGAAAACTTATTACTGGCCAGGCATAGTGGCACGCGCCTGTAATCCCAGCACTTTGGGAGGGCGAGCCTGGCAGATCATGAGGTCAAGAGATCGAGACCATCCTGGCCAACATGGTAAAACCCCAACTCTACTAAAAATACAAACATTAGCTGGGCATGGTGCTGCACTCCTGTAGTACCAGCTACTTGGGAGGCTGAGGCAGGAGAATCGCTTGAACCTGGGAAGTGGAGGTTGCAGTGAGCCAAGATTGCTCCACAGCACTACAGGCTGCAGCCTGGTGACAAAGCAAGACTCCTTCTCAAAAAAAAAAAAAAGGAAAGAAAGAAAGAAAAGAAAATTTATTACACCAATCCAAAGCGGCCATTTTAAGAAGTTCAGAAATTCAAGTAGGAGAAAGACTCCAAAGAAGAAGGTAAAGATAAGGGTCTGTTTCAGAAAAGATCATATGGGCTTCAATGAAAAGGTAAAAAGTTTCCAAAGAAATCAAACGTGAAAGAGGCTGAGGGAATTTAAGACACTATGCCATTTAAGAACTAAACTGAAGAGTAAAACAGTAATGTTAACAGTGATGAAACATTGGGAATTTGATTCCTAAACCAGCTGGATGGCAATGGACTGAAGTAGATAGAGTTAGAACAGCATTATCAAAATAAAAGAGTTACATTGTAGACTTTGGGGTTAGTTGGATAATATTTTTTCTTGACACTATTTTATTTGTTTTTTAAAGTTAGAAATTCTCAAATGGCATTTCCCTGGATTTTCTTAGTTTTGCTTTTCTAAAACCTACTCGCACTGCTATACTATCAAAACAAGAAGCACCAAAAATCAGTTGCTAGCAATTACTCAGTAAGTCATTGCCACAGTTTGCAGACATAGCTAACCATTCCCTTTAGGATATGCTTCAAGTTCTACAGTAAAAAGAATATCACAAAAATCTTTATAAATAGATATTGACATAACTTAAATAGATTCATCTTCAGTCTTACCTAGCATGCTTAGTAGATTAAAAAAAATTTTTTTTTATTCTGGGAATATTCCTAAAATGAGAAAAGAAATCAATAGGGAACACGACATGATATGCAGTCACTTCATTTTACAATCTTTCAAGAATGACAAATGTATGAAGAGAGGCACATCTTCCTTTCAAAAGTTCCGGAATTTTGTGTTTTTATACAACAGAGATACTCCTACAAAGGTAGAAAAATCTTAAATGTACATAATCAAACCATATTTTAAATGCATTCAGGGAGCTTCTTACTTAAAAGACCTTATTCAAAATCGTTTAAGAAAGTGAAAATGAGGATAATTGTTCCCAAATTAATCCTTTGTGTAAACCTGGATTGCCCTATATTGTGCTTGCTTAGCATGTGAGATATCTGTAGAGCTGACACTCTTACTTATTGTTCAGGCCAGATTTCTGCCTCCAATCTGCATCAGAAGCTGCAATTGGTAGACATAGATCCTCACATCCCCACATAAACCTAACATGGCTAATTTCAATGAACACTCAAACCACAATTTCTTTATTAATAAGCTGATAGTCAGTCAAACATAACAGTAAGGAATTCAGTGGGTTCTGCATCAACAAAGCATCACTCTTGAACACATTATCTTAGTTTCACACATGTCATGCCTTTTAAGTCAGCATGCATCTCTTAGCTTGATTATGCCTCCTCGCACATCCTTTACTCCACCTCTGTAAAGAGAATCATCCCTTAGGTGAAGAAAATACTTTCCACTGTTCTTCTAGATAACTGTTCTTTAGTCATTTAGAGGATTGTACGTTTTGTTTATTTATGGGAAGAAATTATTTTACAAATGATGTCAGCAGTGAGAACAAAGGAGAGGGTAGTGACAACTCCAAGAGAAACTGGAGAATGACAGTGCTGCAACAATGCCCTTCCAGCCTGGAGTTTTTATCTCGTTGCTCTTCCCTAGGCATCCTACCAAGCCCCTTGGAGGATTTTATGTTTGGTTAATTGATTCTAAGACATAATTTTCCCTACCCATTTTCACTAAACAGAAATGTATCATCAGAATTTTGCCTCCTTGGAGAGCCCTGTTGGGCCTTACTGGGGTTGCAGGGGGCACAGTGCTCACCAAAGGTTAACTTTAAAGAGGTTAAGTCATATGACTGAGATCATCAAAAGGTGTAGCCAGGCCTTGACCCTAAATCCTCAGGGGCGAGATGATGAACAATTCTTATCATAGCAAAGAACTAGTCTTTGCCAGTGATATATGTGACAATTCAAGGCTTTCACTCTGAGATCTAAGTCATTTCTGTTTAACCCAAGAAAAAAGAAGCCTTCATCCCCCTTCCCCATCTCAACCTAATCCTTGAGTTCCTACATTCTTTTATGCCTTAAACAAAACTCTTGGTTTCATACCTGGTCAAGGTGAGCAATGTTGAAGCTCTTAGTGATCATCAAACACCTGGGAAGATGAAAAAAAAAAAAAAAACCGGTAGGAAAGACAAAAATAATAAGAGTGTGGGTACTTTGGACTAGGTAGCTTTATGAAGCTCAAAAATCAACTGTAAGGGGAGGCAAAAGAAAGCTTTCTTTGAGTCTTCAAGTTTCTCTTTTAAAAATACCCAATTTCAAATGACAGTGGCAACCTAGAAGTCTTCTATGCTTCTCTATTGGAATATATAAAATAGTAACTCAGCCAGGGCCAGGAACCTGTATACTGGCATGCTCCAGTATACAGCTCTTCCCTTTGAGGCTTGGCTCCACTCCTTGGCTGTGTAAGCAAGGGAGAAAACAGAGGGGAAACTGGCTGCCTGTATCCCACCCCCATACACACCAAAGGCATGGCTGCCATGTCTAATTTTAGGTCTTTCTGCCTTGAGAGGACTCCTATAATTCTCTTTTTAGCAACACACAGGTAGTGATCTCTGGCAGGCAGATGGGGAAAGCTCAATCCGGTCTACTCAGGTTGAGTCTGCCCTCAAAATGTATGTCAATGGCAAACTTTCTCCATAGCATCTTCATGGAAGCCAACAGTGAATACACCAGAAGAGGACTCTGTTGGCTGTCAGGACAAAGGCCAATGCAAGTCAACTCCCAAATTCATGTCAATTAGAAGGCTTGGGGGAGGAGAGTTGATTTCATTTTAACATACTAATATACACACTCTGTAAGGCCATGAGCTAAAGTTTGCTTTGGGGGATATGGAAATCAAAACAAGGTAACTTACAAATAGAAGGGGCCGGTTGTTTACAAATAAGGCAGGGGCAAAGATACTAACGATGGGCTTCTTAAACACTTAATTTATAGTTAACAAGCATTTTTTGAAGACTTGCTATATGTGCCTGCCAAGAGAAAGTAAGCAACACAGGCATGTCCCTTGCCTTCATGAACCTAAACAGAAATAAGAAAGACAAATTTGAACATGTAATTGCAAGTGTGCTGAGTACTACTAGAGGGAAAGGAGCCCAGGGTGTTATTGTAGTTTCACTTCCAGAATTGTCCTTGCTCTAAAAGCAATTATGTGAGGGATAAGAAGGGTAGACAGAATAGGGATGATTTTAAATGACAAACTGTCCACCCCACAGCTGACTTCTGACTGAGGACACTCTGCAGATGGCGATGGGGGAAAGAAACATAGAAAAAGAACAAAAGGGAAGAAAGGATATGGGGAATAAAAACCAATTGTGAGGCCAAGCCTATTTGGTCAATGTCCTGGGGCATCAGCCAGGCATCAGCTTGTCACTATAACGTTCTGCTTTTTGATAGAGGAAAATTTGCCTGAGCTGGTTATTCAGGTGAAATTGGAAGAGCCAAGGGCACTTTCATAAAGGGTACCGGGGGAAATTGCCAGCTAGCATTCCCTCCCTCTCTTGCTCTTCCAACAAAAACAGGCTTGATGATCCCAGGCTGGGCATGACTAATTGTGAAGTGCTGGGTGGCGGCTGTTGTACTAGCCTGCGTGGCCTCAGCGCTTGTCATATTTCCTTACAAAGTGCTTTGGGATACCTTGAGAACAGAGGCACCACCAATCATTCTGCTTCTAGTCTATATAAAGCCAAAGAGTTTGAAGCACCTCCTTTTAATCAAGCAGTGTGGGGACATGGGCAGCTTGAGAAATCTGCTCCAAAGACAAGTCTGAGCTTGGTCTACTCACCCTTGAGATGGATTTGGGTAAAAGAAGCAGTGCAATGCATGACACAAACATGGACTCCAAGTTCTGGAGTTTGCCTTCATATGGAGTATGTGCAAAGAGCAGTTGAGAGTGCTGGCCAGGATATTGAGTAACAGCCTCCGATGCTCCACAGAACATTCTGTACCTGCCCACTTTGGAAGCCCCCAGAATTGGGAGGGTGGAGTGGAACACAGGGGGCCTTGGAAGACAAAAAAATAGATAATCAGTCTTTGCAAGAGCAGTGCATTTCAACGTGGAGCAGTAGGCAGATTTCAGAATGCATGCCTCTGAATAACTAATGAATGACTTGGGGGACAGGACTCGGGAAGGGGAAAGGAGAGAAGCAATATTTACTGAGTAGCTTCTAAATTCCTGGTGTGGGATCTCATTTTCATTCTCACAAAAATCAGGCAAGATGACATTTTAAAATTTCACTTCAAAGAATAAGAAAAGTGAAACTCGGATAAGTTAAATCATTTGCCAGGGTCACACTGTGAGGGAGTATAACCCAAATCTAATCAGTTTCAAAGTCCATCCTTTTTTTTTTTTTTTTTCATTTCATTCTGGAAAGGTAGCCTTTCCAGAAGCATTCTGACAGAATTTCCTAACATGCTAAATGTGGTTATCATGCTCAAAGTCTGTGTCTAAATCAGGAAATATTCTGGGACTTACACATATTTTCAGCTATGCTTTGGAAAATGTCTGTCCATGTAGATGCAGTAATGAATAAAATCTGTACTGGAACCATCTTCTATCACCAAAAATGTTTGATTTTCAAACAGGCAGCCCAGCTTTGAAGGAAAGCACCCAAACTTTAAGGCTGCTTGTCTGCCCTTGTCCTAGCTTGCCTTCGCCCTGGAAAGCATATGGATAGCCAAATAAATGAAATGAACATTAATGAATACTTATGCAGCATGGAATCATGGCTGGCTTCCAGCAAGGATGCACACATTTAGGCAAACATCACACGTTGGCACCACATTCCCCAGATGATTTTCCTGCCTCCTGGCTGCTCCAGTGTGACTCAGTAGACAGAGCGATGTACCGGGAGCTAGGAAGATCTGGGTTCAACTCTTGCCTCTCCCACTTCCTAGTTGTACGATCTTACTAAACAAGTAAGTTCTCCTACTTGAGCCTTAGTATCCTCATCTGGGAAATAAGAATGCATATTTTATAGGGCTATCCTGATTATTAAATATGACAATGGGAAGGAAGGATCTCATAAGTGGCAGAACTATAGAAATGTGCAGGGGTGCTAATATTCTCACTTGGCAAGCCAATGCAATCAACAAGTGAACTGAGATTGATAACAGCCAGCCCCTACCCTTTCAATAAGGTAAAAAAATAGGAAAGTGTCATTTCTTATCTCAGTCTTAAATAGAAGCAATACAGCTGGGGCCAACTCTATAATAACTGGGTCTGGAGTGGGCATTAACTATATTTGGGGCCACTCTTACACTGCACTCAACATACAAGAACTATACACTTCTATAATGCCTAAATAATAATTGGTCTCTGCATGCACCTACCAACCGTCTAACCTCATCTTCTAAAATTATGAGTTTTCATTTAGCTGTCCTTTTCAGAGAGAAAATTGGAAGCCTGAAAGGTTGAAGGTCATTCATTAATTCACTCAACCTTCAAACATTTACAGATTGTCTACTATATGCTAAGGGCGTGAGTTCCAGAGATGAAGAAGGAATTTTCATCTCTCATACAGGTGTAACAGCAGACAAGTGAATAGACTAATCACAAGAAGAAGTGTGATAAAGGAGTTATGGACAAAGTTGGTATAAATAAGGAAGGTGACATTTGAATTGGGGTGTTTCCAGGTAAGAAAAGGAAAGGAGCATTCTAGGCAGAAGGAGCAGAACATGCAAAGCCACAGAGAATTGAAAAGACATAGTAAGAAGTTCTGGGTGGCTGAAGCACAGGATATGTGTATGTTTGTGTTTTGGGGGGAAGGAGGGAGAAAAAAGTAGAAAGAAATGAAATGGTCTTATATGGAGGTGGAAGAGGCTGTCATCTCCAGCCATGATTTGAGGGGTACATAGAAAATTATGCTTCCCCAAAATATCTGTCTCCACAAACTTGCAAATTATTGAAATTTCATCCTGAGTAATTCATTATTTTGAACGATTCAGGCTTTCTCTGTCCTTCAAGGATCTTCTCTTAAAAAACAATCACCCTCTTGAAAAGCCACTGGGAGCCATAGTAGGAACAGCGGATAGTCAGCTGAAAGAAAGAACTTGCAAGAAGGAGACAAAGGAACAGGTGTGGAGATATGTTGCAAATATACAAAAGGTACCCTTAACTAACTTTGTTTTCAGCAGCAGAAAGCACTGACATAAAACTATAGTGTCTGTTGTCATCCATAAATATATTGATAGTATATGTGGTGATTTACGTGCTTTGGGTACAACAGTGCTCACTGGCTGTGCTGTGGGCTAATCACTGTCCATGCACTGCCATGATCCATCCACAAACTCTTCCCCATCTCCAAACATTGTGACCAATAATGGTATGTGATTTTTAAACCTTCTTACTTGTGACAGAGATAGGCTATGGTTATGGAGCAATCTGGCATGACTCGAAGCCTTGAATTTTCAGACTTCACTAAACACTGTACTGCAAACTTATTGCTAAGTTACCTCAGACTTCTCACTTCAGGTATACGCCTTTACATGGACAATGAACAGACTCGACTAGTCATTTGAGTTATAATGTTCACTATGGACTGCCAAGTGATTGATAGAGCTGAGGTAGTTGATAATGTTTATAAAGGAAGCCAAATCACAAGTTATATCATGCCAAGATCCACTTCACATTTCCACCCCACAGAAACTCAGTCCCTATTGCTTATCGTTTTTTTGGTAATAATGTTGATACTGAATGATAAAGAATACTGAGGTTTACGCTACAGATAGTTATTTTGCTATCAACTCTTATTATTATTATTATTTTTTGACAGAGTCTCATTCTGTCACCCAGGCTGGAGTGCAGTGGTGCAGTCTCGGCTCACTGCAACCTCCAACTTCTGCCTTCCGGGTTCAAGCAATTCTCCTGTCTCAGCCTTCTGAGTAGCTGGGATTACAGGTGTGTGCCACCACGCCCAACTAATTTTAGTATTTTTAGTAGACACAGAGTTTCACCATGTTGGTCAGGCTGGTCTTGAACTCCTGACCTCAGATGATCCACCCGTCTCGGCCTCCTAAAATGCTGGGATTACAGGCATGAGCCATTGCGCCTGGCCGCCATCGACTCTTACACTTTTATATGGGAAAGGTAACTTCTCACTGCTGAAGTGACCCTCGTGAGGCTACTGTGAGTTCATGCGCTTCAAAGTTGGCTGAGACCTAGAAAATAACGTTACTCAGAGTTTAACCCCAAACAGGGGAAAACCAAAGAAAGACCTGCTCTACCCAACAAGTATTAGATAAGTCAGCCTTGCAAACGAAGATGCCTTGGAGAGTTGGAAGACAATATGAAAATAAAAATAAGAATATGCCTTTTTGTTTCTTATATTTTCCCAATCCTTCTACCTTCTGATTCCTGAGAAAAGGTTATCAACGATTACAAAGTTATCCAAGGAAGGGGACCATCTGACAATAGAAAAACAGGGCAGTAAATTTTCACATTCAAGCATTTACTGAGTGCTTGGCTAAATAAACTCTTATTCAGAAACAATAATTACTCAAGTTCTTATAAATGGCAAAACAGGAGTCAAATGCAGATCTGTCTGAATCCAAGTCAAGTACTCTTTCAACAGAGTCAACATATTTAGGGGCTACCTCTGGATGAAGATTCAAACGTACTTTTCCTCAACCTTATCTCCCAAAGTACTTTTCTTCGCAAAGACCATGGTCAATATTGTCTCTGAATTTTCTCTTATACCTCTTGCCTTGAAATCCAACTCCATCCTTTAAGATATAGCTCAAGCTCTCACTCATCCATGAACTGTTCCTCTAGGTCAATGAATGTGGAGAGTGAGTGATGAAGACAGGGAGTTTCTCGGTGGCGGGGGGCCCTCAGTGAACAGTGGACATGGACAGTATATTTTCTTTCCAGGATCCCCAATAAGTAGTAAATATTGCTATAGAGTTAATGAACATCCAGCAACTATTTATGGTTAAATATGTGAGAACTACTTCCTTTCTGATTTGTTTTATATCTGCTAACTCATTTCTCCTTGATCCAGAAGACAAACTAGTCCTGTGCTTTGTGTTTACTACATGAGTAAGCAGAAAGCAGGAGTCGTCTGTGGGCATTTCCTAAACATTAAGACCAAACTGACACCAGAAAAACTTCACCAGGATTCTCTAGGGGTCAGGCAGTACCTCAAAATGTATAGAGCACATGTGTATTCCTAAATTCTGGCCAACATATGTAGGATGTAGCCACTCAACAGTGCGCTTACATCTTCTTGGAAGTGGAGAATTATACATCATCAATGACTACTCTCTGACATACTACTTGAGTCCTAATAGTTTTCTTTGTGGTTGTTCAATACATCTGGTGTGTACAATGTTTATGCCACAAAGTACATGAGACTTGAATCTGAGTAGGTCTCTATCTAAAGGAGAACCAGAGTGGTTAGCAGAATGACTACTGGCAATCAGCTTTCAAAACCAACCTCTTGATTGACAGTGGAAAACTACCTCTCAAATCACTCCACCAGCACCAACACAGACTCATTCATCAACAAGCAAAATATCAAGCTCTCACAAGTCTTGCAGCCCCATGGCAATGTTATAGCCATGCAAATACCAAAGTTCTGTTGAATCTAGTACCATTTTCATTCTATCACTCCTGACCTTTGCAACAGAACTGAAGATTGTTGCCTTGCAAAGAAACACTGCTTGAGGAATTTTTGAGTTTTTACAGAAATCAGAATAAAATGAAGCAAGTGAATAGAATGTGGTTCTTCTATTGAAATGCTTCATTTGAGGTATGTGCAATAGAAAAGAAACAGTAAGTGGCTTCATGGAATAAACAAGTAGTTATCTTACTCTCCCAGGCCTCTAGCTGTGAACAGAGATTTCATAGTAGCCTATGGTTCATAAATAAATCAACTTTACAGTTGACACTTTTTCTTTATAAGCAGAAAAGAGTCTCAAGTGTTCTAAGTTGATGAGCACCACCACTTTCCTTTCATGTATGGCACTGCTGTTTGCAATGACCAAAAATGAAGCTGCCACTTCTTTCCTTGGAAAATAAAAGTTCTCAATGTTCTCACATTTTTACAAGTTTTTCTTCCAAATTATCTCCATGTGAAAACGTGTCCGGAATTGGTGGGTTCTTGGTCTCACTGACTTCAAGAATAAAGCTGCAGACGCTTGTGGTAGGTGTTACAGTTCTTAACGATGGTATCTCCAGAGTTTGTTCCTTCAGATGTTCATACATGTCCAGAGTTTCTTCCTTCTGGTGAGTTTGTGGTCTCACTGGCTTCAGGAGGGAAGCTGCAGACCTTTGCGGTGAGTGTTACAGCTCTTAAGGTGGCGCGTTTGGAGTTGTTCATCCCTCCCAGTGGGTTCGTGGTCTCACTGATTTCAGGAGTGAGGTTGCAGATCTTCACGGTGAGTGTTACAGCTCATGAAGGCATTGTGGACCCAAAGAGTGAGCGGCAGCAAGATTTACTGCAAAGAGCCAAAGAACAGACCTTCCACTGTGTGGAAGTGGACCAGAGTGGTTGCAGCTGCTGGCTCAGGCAGCCTGCTTTTATTACCTTATCTGACCCTGCCCACATCCTGCTGATTGGTCCATTTTACAGAGAACTGATTGGTCTGTTTTGACAGGGTGCTGATTGGTGCATTTACAAACCTTGAGCCAGACACAGAGTGCTGATTGGTGCATTTACAATCCTTTAGCTAGACACAAAAGTTCTCCAAGTTCCCATAGATTAGCTAGACACAGAGCACTGATTGGTGCATTTACAAACCTTGAGCCAGACACAGAGTGCTTATTGGTGCATTTACAAACTTGAGCTAGACACAAAGTGCTGATTGGTGCATTTACAATTCTCCAGCTAGACATAAAAGTTCTCCAAGTCCCCACCAGATTAGCTAGATACAGAGTGCTGATTGGTGCATCCACGAACCCGGAGCTAGACACAGAGTGCTGATTGGTACATTTACAATCCTCCAGCTAGACATAAAAGTTCTCCAAGTCCCCACCCTACTCAGGAGCTCAGCTGGCTTCACCTAGTGGATCTGGCACTGCGGCTGTGGGTGGAGCTGCCCACCAGTCCCGCACTACGTGCCCACACTCCTCAGCCCTTGGGCAGTAGATGGGACCAGGCACTGTGGAGCAGGGGATGGTGCCCGTTGGGGAGGCTTGGCACACACAGGATCCCACAGGGGGATGGCTTGGGCATAGCGGGCTGCAGGTCCTGAGCCCTGCCCCGCGGGAAGGCAGCTGAGGCCCTGCAAGAATTCAAGCGTGGCATTGGTGTGCCAGCACTGCTGGGGGACCTGGTGCACCCTCCGCAGTTATTGGCCCGGGTGCTAAGCCCCTCACTGCCCAGGGCCCACGGCGCCAGTCAGCTGCTCCGAGTGCAGGGCCGGTGGAGCCTGTGCCCACCAGGAACTCGAGCTGGCCCATGAGCCCCGTGCCCCGGTTCCCACGCATGCCTCTCCCTCCACACCTCCCTGCAAGCAGAGGGAGCTGGCTCTGGCCTCAGCCAGCCCAGAGAGGGGCTCCCACAGTGCAGCGGCAGGCTGAAGGGCTCCTCAAGTGTGGCCAGAGTGGACGCCAAGGTCGAGGAGGTGCCAAGAGCAAGCCAGGGCTGCTAGCACATTGTCACCTCTCAAAAAGTCCTCACTGTCAATCCATGTTTTAATATTCAAATCTTATATAACCTTCTAGGCCCATCTTAAATGCCACCTTGGGGAAGTATTGCAGGGGATAGGGGAGTGGACAAGTTCAGCCACAGATTTTCATTATTATTTCATTATTCATTATTATTATTTCATTATTGTTATAATTTCATAACTATAGCTATATACAAAAATTACTTGAGTGAATTTTAAAAATACAGATTCCTGGCCTTCATACCAGACCAAATGAATCACAATGTCCAGGAACAGGAACTGGTACAATTATTTTTGATTCTCTAGGCAATTTTGAAGCAGACTCACGACTGAGAATCAGTATCTTTAGTTTTGTGTAATAGACCACAAAGTCAATAAAAATGCTTAAAGGCCTTCTGGAGGACCTGAGTATGAACAACGACTGAAACAGATGAAGTCAAAGGCAATTCTATCTACTTACAGTTGAGTCGACAAGCTTCCTTTTGCCAAAGCCAAGACACATCAAACATCCTCTTCCTATGGAGAAAATAATCACCTAATCTTTCCTGAAAATCAACTGAGAAGATACCATTCCAGGGCCAATTCTCCTGATCAATGTGATGCAGAGATACTGTTAGCACAAAAGAATGTTATGTGCTGCTGCTCTCATCATCATTCAAAAGGGACAAAAACAAAGATGAGAGAGAAAATTCAGTCCTTAGATTAGTAGTATATCAAACCTTTCTTCCAAAGAGCCCATCACATCTGCACAGCTCCGTCACATCTTAGTCAGAATCAGAAGAGACGCTGTATGATGTGTAAGTGTGCATACATTTATCACTAGAGTTTTGCAAAATAGATATCATCCTAAATAGTTGTCAGGAAAGTAAACTTTAACTGAATCTGATCTTGCCACTGACTTAAATTACAGAATTAGAAATGCATTTTTATGTTGGGCAGATGATCTTTCAAACAAATGAGATCAAGATTGGGAGGAGCAAAGGAGTTAAGATAGGTAGTCCAAACCCCATGGCAAGCCATGTATTGGTACTCCAGTACTCATTCCAGCAACTGGGAACTGTACCCTTCACATTCTCCCTTCCTAAAGTCTTGTAAAATTCTATTGTTTCTTTAATAATTTCTAGTACCTCTATCATACAGGGTAGGAGAATGAAAACCTTATGGATGCTGCTTTTTTTCTCACACACCCTCCATCCAATCTAGGCTTAGCAGCTTACTGGCTGTGTAAACTAAGCTCTTTGAGAGCAGTTTCCTCATTTGTAAAATGGGGATATGTTAATATCTTGAAGATTTTGAAGAATATTAAAAAATTTCTAGCATAGTGGTTGGCACATAGGAGGTGCTCAACAAATATATGAATAAGGTACATTACTAATATACATTATTTAAAATGAGTAATTATAATCACAATCCTCTCCCTATAGAGGGCAAAGATGAGGTTTATGGTTAAGGACAGTACCAGGGCTGAGAGCCACATGCTTTAAAGAAGGCCTGAACATGACATAACTTCACAGGTTTGAGAATCATATAAAAGTTTGTATTTGTGACTTTATAAATATTCAATACTTTTTTCGACATTGAAATTTCTTGCAATAAGATATGACTCTTAAAAGCTCACATTTTATAAGAGGTACATATAAAATGTCACACTCTATATAAGAGGTACGTAAAAACTTCTTGAAGGCAATTTGGCTCATTTTCCATGATAAACCCTAGAAACTGCCATGCGAATTAAAGGCTTGTTGTGGGGCCATGCTTATCTTAAAACTATGAGAAAGGAGTAAGGAGAGGAGGGGAAAGAACAGGAGAAGAGACAGATAGCACTGGCTATACATAAGAATCACTTATGAGCTTTTAAAAATGTATATACATGCTAAAGTTTAGACCTGGAGATAATTAATGAATAGATTGGGATAGCCTTGTCACTGTTTTAAAGCTTCATTGGTGATTCTCATGTGCAACCCAGGTTGATAATTCTTGGCTTAGATTATTCAACTAAGAGTTAAAATATAAACTCTTCCTTATGACTTATTAATTCAACAAATATTTACTGAGTATTTTCTATGTGCCAAAAAGTCTGATAGTGCTGGGAATGCATATAGGAGTGAACAAAATATCATGATCTCTGCCCTCACACAGTTGACAGTCTAGTGGGGAAAATGGATAATAAGCAACAGAACAAAAACACTCATTCATAATGACAAATTGGAACAGGCACTTCAACAGAAACAAACAGAATGCTATGACAGCAAGTAATGGGAAAAGGAGTAGAGGTAAAAAAAAAAAAAAAAAAAAAAAAAAAAAAAAAAAAAAAAAAAAGAAGACAAAACCAGAGTGGTCAGGGGAAGGCTTCTTTGAAGAGTGAGCTTTTAAGCTGAGATCTGAAGAGTCAGAAAGACAAGTCATGGGAATTGCCAAGCAAAGATGATACCTTTAGATTCAGTAAAAAGTACATTCAGGTTATAAATGAGTAACTAGCGAACATCTTTCCATCCTGTGGCCAGAATAAGAGTAACATTTTAAAGGTAATTTTATAAGTTTCCATATTATGGAACGTAATTATCACAAAAGTAATAATCATAGCTATTCTTAAACCACAACTTAATGAAGTGCCATACTAAGGAAATCCAAAGCTCTGTATATTTTTGATGACAGATATTATTATTTGTAAAAGTAATTATTATGTACAATATAATTGTTATTATGTTACATATCTCCCCTGTAAAAACAATAAAAGACAAATGGAGGGAAGAAATTTTTTGGTTAGGGTTTGGTCAGAAATCTCTGTCAGGGCTATGAGGCAGTAAATTCCCCCTGGAGATGCTTTTTATTTTCCTTGAGGATCTTTAGAGAAAAGACAGCGATTTGCTTAAGATGAACTAAGAACTGTGGAGTTGAGGAAGCAGGGTCTGACAAATATGCATGAAAACTGATGACTGGTGGCTGAGGAAAGGCCAAAATAAGGCAAAAAATGGCCACATCACTAGCGATTGGATGTTAGCGTCATGTGCCAACTGGGAGAAAGAGTAGCAGACTAACAACTTATGGTACCACTCAGAGAAGGAAACAATTTAACTCTTTCAACCTCCTGGGTGCTGCCATTTTGTTTTGCAAAAGACTGAACTAACAGATGAGGTATTACAATGTTTGCATTCATGACACCTGGAGGAAAACAAATCTACTTACTACTTTTAAAGAAAAAGAAAGGCAGTTTGCTCATGTAAGAGGAACAAACGAAGAGAGCAAATGAGAGGGAGCTTGAGCTCAAAGCAGATTAAATATGCTTTAATAGCTGCATAGAAACCTGAAGCTCATAAATTTTCCTTCATGTGCCTAGGAGGACAGGGAATTGCAGATTTATGAGCTTCGTGTTGGAAATCTGTAACTGTGTCTTCAACATTATACAACACTTTTTGAAATAGCATTCCAAGGACTGCCTGCTTGACATTAAAGAAAATAACTCAAGACAATCATCTACCACATTTTCCACCCATGCTTACAGCCCTTTCTTCACTCAAAGTGCCTACTTTGACATCACAACCCTCTTCTGAAGTAGTGCTTTTCGATAATACAAACTAGCCTTGCAAATAGCTTCAACAGAAAGTCTACCAGCCCAGAAAGTGATAGGTATCTGCCCACCCAATCTTCTGCAGTCCTTTCCACAGATTTCAGTGTCCTTCTGAAGACAAAACTGCTTGCTAAGACCACTAAATGTATTAAGATATTCAACGACAATGTTATAGGCACACTAACACCAAAGGCAGGTCACTAAAAGGATATTCAAGATAAAAAGCTAGTAAAATAATACATTGCCGCTATGCCTGATATAATGAAGGAGAAAAAGAGCTATGTTCAGAGAGAAGACCTGGGCTCTGGTTCAAACTGTCACTTTACTATGTGAATTGAAACAAGTAACTCTATGTCTTGCAGTCTCATCTGAAAAATGGAATTGATACTGACTGTATGCTTGCTTCAGAGAATATTTATGGATAGTGAAATAAAGAGCATTAAGTACTTCTAAAGGCACAAAACAGTATATAAGTGTAAGAGATTATTATTACAAGAAATTTCTGCTAGGTAATAGTCTCTTCAAAATGTCAGATAACCAGAAGAAACTATCAATAATTATTAAGCACTGATGCCTAAATAAAGCAGAATATAAATGTTCAAAGTCCTTTCATTTTCCCAGCCCACTCTGTCTATGCACTCTCTAATTTCATGCCGGATTTGACTGCAACATTAATGTGCAGTTTCAAAAACTCAGTTGCCCTGTGCTCAAATACAAAATATGACCACTTATTATACACCAGGAACTTTATGTTAATTAATTCATTTTGTCCTCACAATAATTCGAGAAGGTGGGTTTTTACATACATCACCAATAAAGAAATAAAGACTCAGAGAAGCAAAGTAACTTGCACAGTGACACACAGCTAAGAAACAGCAAAACCACTATTTGAAACTAAAGTCTGTGGGATTTTAATATATGCTCTTATTCGTTTTACATGGGGTTTCATGACTTCCCACTTGCATTTATTTTATTTTTAAATCACCAATATAAATTGCTTAAAAAAAAGGAGGGAATTATTTGTGCTCATTGTTTCACACACAAGTACATAGAGACCAAACATAAATAAAATGTACATTAGGTACATTTTATTGGTACTTCAAAGTATTCCAGAGTTTTAGTTGAGATATTTCTTCAGCCAATTGAACCATATTAAGATGAATATGCTGATCTGAATAAAGCTTACTCACTTTTCTATCAGTTTCATATCCCTTTCCTCCCTTGCCTCTGCTTAGGTATGCCTAAGGCAAAACAAAAAGAAAAGATCCTAAACCCAACCAAGCTAAAGTAAAAAAAAAAAAAAAAAACCACAGCAACACAAAATATAGAACTTTAAATGTAGATTCTCCTTGTCCCAGATGAGTTTGGGAAGTGGGGGGCTTAAGTGTTAAATTTCTGACAAATTTCTGTTCTTGGGTTGCATTCTCAGCAGTGAAGCCAAGGTCATTTAGATTCTGCTGGCATTCATACCCAACGAAGTGGCTAATGCAGCTAAGATATGTAACACCAGTAGAACAACACAAATGCTTGCTAGAAAACATCATGTAACTGTGAAGTATCATCCCTAAAATGACAAACATATCCAAAATATATTTTAAAATCTTACAACTCAATAATGAAAAGACAACACAATTTGGAAATGAGCAAAAGATCAAAAAATATACAAACGGCCAATAAGCACATGAAAAGATGATCAATATCCTTAGTCTTCAAGGAAATGCAAATTAAAACCATAATGGGGTCCCAATTCACACCCATTGAGATTACTATTATCAAAAGAGCTGAAAAGGACAATGACAATAATGAGTGTTGTTGAGGATGTGGAGAAACTAAAACTCCCATATACTTCTGGTCAAAATGTAAAATGATTGTGCTGCTTTGGAAAAATCTGGCAGTTCCTCAAAAGGTTAAATGTTAAGCTACCATATTACCCAGCAATTCCACTCCTAGGTGTATACCAAGGAGAAATAAAAACAGATGTTCATTAAAAAATTTGTACATGAACATTCATAGCAGCATTATTTAAAATAGCCAAGAAAAAAACAAAGGATGAAAACAACCCAAGTGTCCATCAACTGATGATTGGAAAAAACAAATATGATACATTAATACAATGAAATATTATTCAGTCATAAATAAGGAATGAAGTATTGGCAGATGCTACAATGCGGCTGAACCTTGGAAACATCATGCTAAGTGAAAGAAGCCAGATACAAAGGGTGACATGCTGCATGATTCCGTTTACATGAAATGTCCAGAACAGCTAAATCTATAGAGACAGAAAGTAGATTTGTGGTTGCCTAGGGTTGAAGGGGACTGGGGGTGGGGGAAATGGGGAGTAACTGCTAATGGGCAGAGGGTTTCCTTTTGGGGCAATGAAAATGTTTCAAAATTGATTTTGATAATTGTTGCACAACTCTGAGTATACAAAAAAAAAAGAGAGAGAGAGAGAGAGAGAGACCCATTGAATTTTACAGTTTAAATGGGTATGCTTTATGGTATGTACATTTTATATTAATAAAACTATTTAAAAAGACAATATGGCTCATATGAAAATTTACCACCAAATTTTTTCCAAGAGAGAGAACAAAAATAGAAAAGAAAATAAGAGTTATGCAGCCAAGAGTTACAAGGAAGAGATAACCACATAAAAGGTACTCTGCCATATCCACCAGCAACCATCCTCCTTTGGTACATCTACCTGAGTAGCGCTTTCTCTACCAGCTCTCAGCACACCAGCTCCAAACACCAAAGTCTGGAAAATAAAATCCTTTACTTCTGGTGGCCATTTTACTAAAAATATGACCTCTGAGACTGAGATCAAGGTATCCAAAAGTGGATAAGTATATTAGGAGGAGGATGCTTGCCGGCCTGTCTTTCTTCCTTTCTGTGCTGTTATTTTCAAATAAATTTTTCATTAATTGAGAAAACCAGCAAATGTTTAAACTGTAGCTCCCAAGGCACAAACTCATGATTTAATTCTCTCTCTCTCTCTCTTTTTTTTTTTTTTGTCCATGTACACAGTCATTATGGTAGCTCTTCCACAGGCGCATCAGAAGATATGTATAGTGCCAAGAAGTTACAGTTGAGTTCAAGCAACAGCGAACGAATTCTAGTTGTCAACTATATACAATGGAACCAAATAGGGTATTCCATAGGAAAATGAAAATTTACAGTAGTACCACTGAGGAAGTGAAGTAAAAGCCGCATCTTACCAGAGAGTCCAAAATACCCATATTCCAGCTCTCCGTGAGGACTTCCCGGTCTGCAGTCATGTTGCTGATGTGGAAGCACACCCATGTATCTTTCTAATGAAGCAATACTTTTGGACAAAAATTCTAAGTCTCCCACCCTCCATAGTTTGGCAACCAGATGACAGAATATCTCTCCTGTATAATATACATAAAACTCTAGGTTTTCTGGACATTTCAAATATGTTTATTTGATTTTTTTCTTATAATTCTGACAATGCAATTATTCTCTTCTTTGTCTCATTTGTCTTTTTCATGTGAAACTTAAATAAAGCTTTATTTGAAAATTGAGGTGATATTTACCCAAATAAAATGTACACCAGTTTCCTATGCAAACAAAAACAAACCAGATAAACAGAATAGCTAGAAACACAGCCCACTCCAAATAGACACCTCAAATATAAGAGGTAAAGGAAATAGCATGTAAAGTTACTAGCAAGCTAAAATGTTGTATTACATTTCTGAGATGAATGGGATATTCTTTTATGTCTAATTTACAGGGAAGGGAGAGATGGCTATTCTTTTAAATTGTTCCTCCTTCAGCCATCAGACCTTCTCAGTATCTGAGTATAGCTCTTAAAGTCTAGTTTCTGAAAGTCTGCACTGCCTTCCTTTAAGCACCTGGACACAAGCATTTCATTTCTTCTTCTAAACAAAAGCACTATTTCTTTTAATGCTATCCCATTTTGATAGCCCATAGAGTTTTTGGTGTATCCTCATATCATACAATTCTATACAGATCCTAAAGTCACAGTACAAAAGTTCTGACTACAGCCAAGGCTAAGCTACCTACAATTATTTCTACACACTCTCAATGTTTTGCAATAGAAAAGAAAACTCTCTGACCTCTATAATTGTCAGGGGGAAAAAACAAACTCTTATCACTTTTAAGAAGTCAAGGATTTCTAAGGATATTTGGACCTCTTTCAAGGTTTCTTTTCAAAGGATGGGTGGCCCAGTTTTTCCTTTTCTCTCTCTCCCTCTCCTTTTTAAAAATAAATTACAAATACTTCACTATCCCCAACCTGCTCCACTCCCACTGTTCAGTAGGTTTCTTCATGGAGCTTTGAAAATGTGTTAAATCTCGGCCCAATTCTCATACCTTTAGCAGACTTGTCTCCTCTACATACATTCAGTGCACTTAGCAAAGATCATATGTGCTATCCATTTTTTTTAGATTAAAATAAACATTTTCTTATCCTTCCTCATATCACCAGTTAGAAGTCATCCCCCACCCCCACAAAAAAAGAAAATTGGCTCTATTATTTGGGTTTATCTTTGTGGTTTCCTTACTGTTTGGTGCTGCCAGAAAGTCAGCAATTTAAGCTTATAGTTTCAACCTCATATTGAGAAGTAAAAAAACACCGCTTTGAGTTTTATTAGTGATCACACGGCCTCCAGCTAATTTCTTCCTTCCCAGCAGTTGCCACACCTCTACGAAAAGGGGCAGCTCTATTGACATCTTTCCCTTTGCTTGGATTAATTGTAGCACCTGTCTTTTAGGAGAATTTGTCTTCTAAAGCCTAAGGAGCAATTGAAAGAAATCTAGAAAACACAACCTTCAATTCAACCTCTCTTTATCTCAACACTACTTCCAAAGGTCTGGGGATGAGAGGCTAAACTTCTGCTACAAAGCTAGTCATTGAAAGCTGAGAGGCCACAAAGTCAGATATGATGGCACTCATTGCCCTAGGCTCCATCGCTGGGTGACATATGACAGGTTAGGGAGTAGGCCTAAGCTAAAACGGGGAGCACAGAGAATGCACACGTTCAAACTCGCCCAATGGGTCATTGGGGCACTGAGTATATTTCCATTTTGAAATAGGGTGTTTCTGGAATAGAGTCTTACTTACTTCTGGAAAGTGTATAAATGGTTGCTGCCTCTGTTGTTTAAGAGGGTGGGAGGAGAAGGGGAATGAAAGCCAGATCCAAGTCTGAAAAAAAGCTGGAACTCATCACCTTCTAGCAAATATGTCAGGAAGGAAACACACGCAGTCACTAGCAGTTTCTTTCAAACTATCCTCTATGGGTGGTGTCGCATAGGCCTTCCATAGCTGAAGTGAAGTAAACCACCACTTACAAGAATCCTATGTGCCAATATGCTGACAGGGGCCTTAAAAATTATCAACTCCTATTTTCCATACACTTCCATTATGTTTTACAAATGGGGAAAATATAATCTAGAGAATGGAAAGAATTTTGTCTTCTTCAACAGCTATAAGATCCAAAACAATGTTAACCCAATGGCGAAATGTGTACTACTGGTAGAATGGTGAGATGAATTTAGGTGGTGCTGCAATGAACTACTTTTTAGTAGTTACGCATTTATTTTAATCATCATTTCTACTTCTAATTAATTATTACTTCTAAAATTTTCATAATAAACAGAAATGATAGAGGTAAAACCACGTGTTCTACAAATTCAAAATTGCTATTTACTCTGACAATAACTAGCTGTGTGAGAGTGGGAAAATTACTTTGTCATTCTGGGCCTCAAGAGACCCTATATCAATGAGATAGTGACAATGCCACCCTCAAATTGTTTGCCAAAGGGTGGTAGGGCAAGAGCCCCATTCTATCCATCCAGTGGGTCAGCCTGCAGTGTTGTGCTGGTACTCAAAAAGGAAATAGAAATGTATGCATGAATGAAGGCTTGAGATCAAATGATCCCGAGATTTGAAGGGTTAGAGGGGACTTTCAGAAGTCAGTCAGTGCAGCCCTCTACATGAGACCTCAGAAAACCAATCCATTTGTGCCAAACCTGCTGTCCCTAAATGGATAAACATGAATGGGCCATTCAGAACAAATAGGACGATTGACCTAGACTTCAAAAGAGCAAGATAAATAAGTACCAACCCAGGGAAGAATTGGTTCCTCCATCTTTCTCTACCTTTCTAGCTCAAAGCCAAATTATCTAAGGTTAAATAATTCATTAAAGGGTATTCAGTTAGGAAAAGATGAAGTCAAATTGTCCCTGTTTGCAGATGACATGATTGTATATTTAGAAAACCCCATTGTCTCAGCCCAAAATCTCCTTAAGCTGATAAGAAACTTCAGCAAAGTCTCAGGATACAAAATGAATGTGCAAAACCCACAAGCATTCTTATACACCAGTAAGAGACAAACAGAGAGCCAAATCATGAGTGAACTCCCATTCACAATTGCTTCAAAGAGAATAAAATACCTAGGAATCCAACCTACAATGGATGTGAAGGACCTCTTCAAGGAGAACTACAAACCACTGCTCAACAAAATAAAAGAGGACACAAACAAACAAGAACATTCCATGCTCATGGATAGGAAGTATCAATATAATGAGAACGGCCATACTGCCCAAGGTAATTTATAGATTCAATGCCATCCCCATCAAGCTACCAATGAGTTTCTTCACAGAATTGGAAAAAATTGCTTTAAAGTTCATATGGAACCAAACAAGAGCCCGCATTGCCAAGACAATCCTAAGCCAAAAGAACAAAGCTGGAGGCATCGTGCTACCTGACTTCAAACTATACTACAAGGCTACAGTAACCAAAACAGCATGGTACTGGTACCAAAACAGAGATATAGACCAATGGAACAGAACAGAGCCCTCAGAAACAGTACCACATATCTACAACCATCCGATCTTTGACAAACCTGACAAAAACAAGAAATTGGGAAAGGATTTCCTATTTAATAAATGGTGCTGGGAAAACTGGCTAGCCATATGTAGAAAGCTGAAACTGGATCCCTTCCTTACACCTTATACAAAAATTAATTCAAGATGGATTAGAGACTTAAATGTAAGACCTAAAACCATAAAAACCCGAGAAGAAAACCTAGGCAATACCATTCAGGACATAGGCATGGGCAAGGACTTCATGTCTAAAACACCAAAAGCAATGGTAACAAAAGCCAAAACTGGCAAATGGGATCTAATTAAACTAAAGAGCTTCTGTATAGCAAAAGAAACTACCATCAGAGTGAACAGGCAACCTACAGAATGGGAGAAAATTTTTGCAATCTGCTCATCTGACAAAGGGCTAATATCAAGAATCTACAAAGAACTCAAACAAATTTACAAGAAAAAAAAAAACAACCCCATCAAAAAATGGGCAAAGGATATGAACAGACACTTCTCAAAATAAGACATTTATGCAGCCAACAGATACATGAAAACATGCTCATCATCACTGGCCATCAGAGAAATGCAAATCAAAACCACAATGAGATACCATCTCACACCAGTTAGAATGGCAATCATTAAAAAGTCAGGAAACAACAGGTGCTGGAGAGGATGTGGAGAAATAGGAACACTTTTACACTGTTGGTCGGAGTGTAAACTAGTTCAACCATTGTGGAAGATAGTGTGGCAATTCCTCAAGGATCTAGAACTAGAAATCCCGTTTGACCCAGCCATCCCATTACTGGGTATATACCCAAAGGATTATAAATCATGCTGCTATAAAGACACATGCACACGTATGTTTACTGCGGCAGTATTCACAATAGCCAAGACTTGGAACCAACCCAAATGTACATCAATGATAGACTGGATTAAGAAAATGTGGCACATATACACCATGGAATACTATGCAGCCATAAAAAAGGCTGAGTTCATGTCCTTTGTAGGGACATGGATGCAGCTGGAAACCATCATTCTCAGCAAAATATCGCAAGGACAAAAAAACCAAACACCGCCTGTTCTCACTCACAGGTGGGAATTGAACAATGAGAACACTTGGACACAGGAAGGGAAACATGACACACCAGGGCCTGTTTTGGGGCAGGGGGAAGGGGGAGGGATAGCATTAGGAGACATACCTATTGTAAATGACGAGTTAATGGGTGCAGCACACCAACATGGCATATGTAACAAACCTGCATGTTGTGCACATGTACCCTAGAACTTAAAGTATAATACAAAAAAAAAAAAAAATCCATATGTACTGTCTGAAGGTACCAGTATTTCAGTTGTCTTTGATTGCTTTTCTTTAACTTGAGCATTGTTAATGGCCCTCTAAAAGTGTAGAGTTTTCATTTGAACGACCTCCAGTTTCTGCTTTGTAGAACGGTTAATCTCAGGGAGCAGAGATTAAGGTTGGTCAGCAGATATCTATACAATCATAAAACGAATATTATAGGGAAACAACTATATGCTGGGCTCAAATTGTCATCTGTCACATTCTAGTGGTAGGACCCTGGCCCAGTTAGTTTATTTCTCTGTGTCTCTTCATCTATAAAATGAAGACAAAGATTCCTACTCACATCATTCGGCTACTGTGAGCATTAAAATGTCAGAACACTTTAGATGTACATAATAACTTTTTGATAAAGCTGGATTGGTCCTGGAAAGGACCAATCTTTAAGCACAACTGAACAACTTAAAAAATGCTGACTTGGATATGTAACTATTTTTGACTACCCATGATATGTTGAACTAGCCAAATACACAGTAGAGTTTCCTACCTGAAAAGAAGCAATCTCAAGGCTTACCCTGCAGTCTAATGATCTACTACTTACAATTCGAAATTTAGCTCTATCATACCAGTAAAACAGAAAAAATCCTGAATTGAAAGTTCATAGAAAATCACTATAAACTTTAAGAAGCTGTCTTTTTCCCTTTGTATACTGGAATTTTCAAATCCAATATTATATTGATAAATGAACCAACATCTGAGATCTCCACTTTTTTTAGAGAATATAAAAAGTATCTTTGTTATAATATTTGATGTAATAAGATTTTACCTGATATTCTGATGTAGATTTCTTTTTCAATAATTAAAGGACATTATATAAGGAAGTCACTACACCCCTGAGGTCATAACAGCTGCCACTTAAATATCTGTTGACTAACAAAATTGAACACTGTATGTTGCATGTGCAAAGCATTACTAATTTTTAGCACAGATATATCATCTCAGAAAAGTAGTGACTCCTCTTCAATCCATACTCAGCCTCCTTCCCCAGAAAACGCAGAATCAGAACTGATTAACTCTTTCCTAAACAAAACAGAATGGCCAGAGTTTGCAGGGTTTGCTTCAGAAGACAAGCTCAGAATATTACCCTAACTGAATAAATTTTACTATACGAAAAATCCACCCCATTGTCCTTCTTTTTCTTTTTTCCCTTACATAAGTGAGAGGTTTGTCATATGCAATCATTTGGTAGCTGAGACAGTCTTTATTATTACCATTATACAGATGAGAAAATCAAGGTTTGAAATTATCAAGATTGGCTGCAATGTAGAGCCCACATACAAATGTTTATCTTTTGACTGGAATCCAGCACCACAGACTTCTCTGCATTGAAATCAATACAACAAAAGAAAAATTCAATTCAACGGTCTGAATTATAAAATAGGATAGATTCCTCCTCTGTTTTTTTTAAATTTTCATTATTTTACATTCAATAATTCAAACTAAGCCAAAAGATCCTGTTTTATCATAAAACAGACATAATGATTTAATTATTATGTCAATTGTATGTAAATAATATGTCTAAGGTGTTTGTCAATTAAAAAAAATTATTTGAATATCTGAAATATCCCTCTCCTAATCTTATAGAATTAGTTAAAAATATTTATGAAACTTTTGTAATCTTTTTATTGAGCATAATCCAGTTAACTTCTAGATATATATTCCCTTAGCAGAGTACTATATTAATTTCCAACACCTAGACAACTTACATGTTTCTACTGAACCTAGTCTTTTATTAGTGAGCACTTCCTTCTCAGGGACTACCATAATTACAAAGGAACTGTATGTACTTTTAAGCAGTCTGCATACACACTGGACAACTGACATCACAGACTGACATCAGAAAAATCATGGTTGTCCCCATTAAGCACCACAGATACACTGGGAAGGGAGCAGAGCTGGCATAAAGACCACCCTGCCCATATCAGTGGATCAGTGTGTGTGATGTTCGCAGTGACACTTAACAAGCTCTCTATAATATCATGCAAAGAAACAAGTATAATAAATGAGTGAGCCACATGTGGAATTTCCTTCTTGCTATGGCAGAACAAGACCAGAAAATAATATAATCAAACAAAGAAAGAGAACCAAAAGAACAGAAGTTTTAAATAGAGGTGGTAACCTTCCATCAGAAAGAAAGGGAGAGCTGGTCTCTTCCTCATCCCTACCCCTCCCCTTACTGCCTTCCTTATATGGTCACAGCAGCCCAGGACAAGGAAAGATCTGGTCCTGCTAAGCTTCTCTCTATGACCGTCACCTCTCCATTTCCTGTGCACCCCATCCTGAGCCCCTGGCTGACTCCATTCAAATGAGGAATATGCCCATCTCTCTGTTATTTTCCATTCTCCTTTTTGTCTGTACTCCATGTGTTCTAAGTCACCTTCAGAGCTCTTTGTCTCTAAGATGTCATTTGTAGTAACTCTTCAAAAAGCCAAACAAAATCAGAAAAGTAACACCTTCTAACCCAGTAATGAACATCACAAATAAGACTTTGCAGTACAAATAAATGCTTTCTCCACCATCAATACACTGAGTTTTAAAAAGCACATAGCTCTTATGCAGCCTGTACCTTTCAAATTTACTTCACTCAAATCATGAAATTAATATGAAAAGATTTATCATCTAACCGCTCATTTCTCAAGGATTCTCTACACACAACTGTCCTGTTAATAAAGACACACTGTGTATAATTTTTAACTGACTCTTTTGACATCCTACATGAATAAATTATGCACCCCTACGTACCAACACACTTTTAAGTACCAAAGCATCTGGCAAGCCAGAAGATAACTAAGCAAGTAAAAAACGAGATGTGAGTTATTTCACAAAACAATCTGGTAGATTCCTTAGAGAGCAGGTGAGCTTTTTATGAACTCAGTGGGTGCATATGCACAGACATGTAGCCAACAACACAGACACAGATAGAAGCCAATATACATAGACAGCTACACAGAAGTATCTGGTCATACAGAAGCAGAAAGATACATGAATGGGTGCACATACAATGAAATGCACACACAGGGACAAACACAGGGACAGCCAACACAATTGACTGCAAACATAGACAGTTCTGCTTCTCAAAGACAGAGTTGGATATGCTCACTCATACATGCACAAAAATGATAAGGAGGTCAATTCTAGTGGATATATACAAAAAACTAAAACATGCACAAAAAACATAAGGAGGCCAATTCTAGTCGATATATACAAAAACATAAGCCAAAAACTGCAAAGGCCAAGAACTGCAAGAGAGGGATATATGCCCAGAGAAATACGAATAAAGATAAGTAGGCAGATACATTAGAACATATACACACAGAGAGACATGGAGATGGGGACAATCGGGGCTATGACATAAACGGAAATAGTCACCCCAAAACAGTCTTCTTGCTTAGACACACAAATTAAGATGAAAACAGACATAGAAATCCACACACCGACAGAAAGAATCCACACACCGACAGAAAGAAACAGCTGTAAATACAGACACAGTGACACAGTGGCCTGGAGTGAGAGATATCCACATAGACAGAGACATGTGCAAACTCAGGGGAAAGAAACGCAAGAAGGCATAGAGACACAAAGACGGAAGAACTGGTAAAAAGAGACAGAGGCACACTGACTTAGCAAGACACTTGATTACACAGAGATACGAGCACAAAAGAGAAGACACGTTCCCACTAGCAGAGCACACAGAGTAAGACACTGTTTCTGGATCTCTGTGTGTCACAACTGCTCAGAAGTGAACTCACAGTAACAGACACACATACCCTGGTACACAATCACACACAAACATCAAACCACAACACACATGCAAAAACCCACAGTTGTTCCTTGCACAAAGGCTGAAAACTGGAAGACACCATGTATGTTGCTTACTGTCTCTAGGGGTCTTGCAGGTAGGCCAATATGCATGAAAAAGGCAACCTTGTCATAGCGAAATAAGTGCTTTTTGCATATTAATAATAATGAATTGCTCAACCCCATACACACACACACACACACACACACACACACACACAATCCTCCACCCACACTGTAGTCTGCCCCAAATTAGTCAACATGCTAAGATATTCAAGCAAGCTGGTCTAGATGCCTAATAGATAATGTCATGGCTGCATAATATTAGGTCACAGTCCAAACCTTACAACACTCACTACCCTAGAAAATGAGTTCTAAGTTTTCAGCTGAAGAACCTCCCACGTGTGAAGCCAGAGTATCATGGGAAAAAGTGATAGGCAATGTCAGGAGCACTCTGCATTCATTTCCCTGGTTCCCTGTACAAAGTCTGGTACAAAGCCAGCCTCCAGCAGCTTCAGGCAGGCATTTGCATAGGCAAGAAGATGGAGCAGATGACCTCCGAGGAATCCCTCTCTGCTTGCAGCACCTACTGGAGAAGAGAGCAACTTGGCAAATCAGAGCTGATAAAACATTCTGCAATGCACAGTGGGTCGGGAAGAGGGGGGATGGGGCAGATAAGCAAACTAACATACCTTCCTGATGCCAATTACTGCCTTGTTAATTGCCAAAATTCAAATGTGATTTAAATAAGAACAATAGTGTGAAAATATTACATATAGAGATCACACTGCCTCTGAATGCCAGGCCTCTAGAAAAAAACCAAGGGGAGGAGCTGGTACATATTCCTACTTTAATTGGAGTTGGTATCTCAGAACCCACTGTCCCCAGAGTGTAGTAGAAAGAGTCCAAATCACTGAGATCAAAGAACGCCCTAGCTGGAAAGGGCATTTAGTTCTGACCTGGGAGCAGAAGCCCTCAACTTCCAATCTGAATGTGCCAGTAACGTGTTTGTGCTTGTGAACTTGGTCTAATCCGCTTTTCTATCTGGGTTTCAGTTGCCCAATCCACACGAAAGGGAACTGACCTCTAGAATTCTCTCTAAATTATGACTACTTCTGATTCTTTGGCATAAACTTGCCCTCTTTCAACCCACTGTTTTGAACTCATGTCTAGCGAATAAGCACAATTAGTCCTCAGAAATGGAAAGAAGGGTAATGCTTTTCACCAAGTTGACAAATGCCTGCTATATACAAAGAAGGAAAATAGACGCCCAGACACAGACGTACCTACTTGAAATGAGTTTCCAATGTTAAGTTTGAATAAATAAGGGGCTTTGCGGTATGGGAGGGAGATTTGGAGGGGCTACTCTGCCTGTCATCTGCTGACCCCTGAATGCATTACCCTCTTTTCACACTTGCTCAGTGCAGAAGCAGGCCACTGCCCTCAGCCCCCAGTTACTACAATTGCTAAGTGGCTGGTACAGGGGCAAAACCCATCCCTTACACCACACATGCACAGGCTTTTAGAAAAAACAGGAGAAGGTTTTATCCCTGAAGTATAGGATTTAGTATGTGATAAAACAGCTACACTTTAAATCTATAAGCCCTTTCTGAATTTACAAAATACTTCTAGACTTAATGTTTCATCCATATAATTAGAATTTATCTTCCAATCTGCTGATAAGGAAACTCTGACTCAGAACTGTTGACTTGCCCAAAATTATACAGATAGTAACCCACAAAGTCTGGACACAAACCCTGGTATTTTACGCATAGGTCTGATGTTCTTTCAAGTACTTTAGTCTTCTTCACTCATGGTCTTCTTGGTGGACATTGAACCTCTCTTCCTACTTCACTCCAGCTAGAGGGAAAAAAAAAACTCTGGCATGAACTCAGGGCTGAAAAGAACCCATGTCTATCTCCCACCTCCATCTCTGCACAGAGACTAGGGAAACAGGAGGAGGTGTGGCATTTGGCTAAAGGACTCTTGGAAACCAGGAAGGGAGGAAAGCCTTTCCTCATCACCCTCCATTACTGTTAGTCCTCAGGGAACATTGTGGGTAAGTTTATGAAGCTAAGGGAGTAAAAAAGAGATGACATGTTGCCCAGGAAATTCACATCCCAAACTCATTTTTCCTGAATTAGCTGTGACTTTGATTATCCATATTACAGTTAACTAAGGCACTTAAGAGCCTGGATTAAGACTCTGGGTCCCAGTACCCAGAAAGGCTGTAAAACCTTTTCAGAAGATTATTAGGAACACGCTAGAGAAGAGTTACGTTGAAGGGAGGCAAGAGGCTTTGGCTGATGGAGGGTACATTTAACGGCCTCTGTGAAAAATAAAGCTGAAGTGGTGTGGAATAGTGAAAACAGCAGTGAGGCCAGGAAACGAAAAAAAATTGAACAATCAAAATTCAAGTCCCAAACTACCAAGTTACTTACTATGTGATCTTGAACAAGTCATTAAAGTCTCTGAAATTCAGTTTCTTACCTATAAAGTGGAACTAATAAGAGCTACCTAGGATCAAAGTAAAGATTAAACAAGAAAACAGAGAGACAACATCTAACATTGCACCTGTCACTGACAGGCAAATGCTCAAAAAGAGTAATACTTGACCAGAAAGAGTTAACCTATGACAAGAAGGAGCCTTAAGTGGTAGGTTTTCAAAGCAAGTGGAATGATGATGCTCCAAGTCTGCTGACTATTTACTTGGAAAAAATCTAAAATCAACTCTTAAACAACAATCTTTGTCACTCCCATACTGCACCCAAATACATAACCAGAAAGTTGGGACTCACCAGGACCATCTAAGGCCCCCCATAGATCCTACTTAGCAATCTCGCAGCCCCATCCATCATCACACACTCAACCTTCACTCACACAAATACACACACAGAGGCTGAAACATTTCACTTCTGTTCTTAGTAAGACAAGATTAGATTAAAATGCAATTTCTCACAACGCTTCATTTTCATGTACCCAAAATAAAAGACTTCTCATTTTTAGGATGGCCATACTCACTGAGGAATATAACTTGAGATTTTTCTAATGGCATTTCATAAGTTGCTATTCATATGTTTACTACTGAGATGTCAGTCCCCAGTCTGTGATATTTTAGAGTCATGAGATGGTGTCGTATTTCTTTTTGTAGCCTCAGAATCCAGCACAGCATTTGATAGAAAGTTTGGTACTCAGGAAATGTATTGATGAATAAAATAATTAATTAGTGAATTCATGAACGAAATGTTCATTTAACTAAACTGATAATGCTAAAAATGAAAAAAAGTTCCACAACTGATAAAACAAATCTTCAACCGAAAGTTGGAATAATGTTCCCAAATGACATATATACTCATTCATTCATTATATAGCAAATCCGAGCTGTGAACTTGAAAAAACGTGGACCTACCATCAAAAATTAATGGTCCGGGGCCGGGAGCAGTGGTTCCACGCACTTTGGAAGGCCAATGGGGGTGGATCACTTGAGACCAAGAATTCAGGACCAGCCTGGGCAACATGACAAAACCCCATCTCTACTAAAAAGACAAAAATTTGCCAGGCATTGTGGCGTATGTCTGTAATCCCAGCTACTCAGGAGGCTGAGGCATGAGAATCACTTGAACTCAGGAGGCAGAGGTTGCAGTGAGACGAGACCTTGCCACTGCACTCCAGCCTGAGTGAGACTCTGTCCTCCCCACCCCCCAAAAAACTAATCAAATCCTAGTTCTGTTGCTTATTGTCTGAGTTACCTTGGAATGTCCTTTAATTTCCTCCAGTCTCGTTTTACTCATCTGTGAACTAAGGATTTGATCCCTGTTGTGCCTACCTCCAAGTTGATTTTGAAGAGTAAAAAAGATAATGTGTCTGAAAGTACTTGGTAGACTTTCAAGCGATTTATACATCCTAGGAATTGTAATAACATGCTCAATGGTTCCACTCCCATTTTCCAGTCCTCCACCATTTCTCTTACCAACTAACTATAACAAAGCCAGCCTCTAAGCCCTCTGAAAACCATTGATAAACAAAATGCATGAGGGAAAGGAAAACAGAGAACTAGGTCTCCTGCCAGCTCAAGCAACTTTTAGCTTATCTGATTTCTTATAGATCCTGGGCATGGCTGCCTGAGTAAGTCAGTGTTGCCACCACTAATAAAATATCTTAATACCAATCTTTTAAAGTCATCCAGAAAGCATCCTTCATGGATCCACTGTGATTTCCCTTCCTAGAAGTGGTTTCAGCAAAGTAAGGGTCTGTGAGGATGGTTTTGATAGCAAGAAGATGGCACAGTGAAAGTGGAGTGGGAGTCTGTGCCACTGTGGGAAGACAGTCTGAGGTGCTAGAGATGGGAAAAGTAGATGAAGGAAAATGGCAGTGGGCAAAGAGAAGGATAGTTGTCTCAAACAAGAAAGAAGATTGGGCTCTGTGGAACAGGGTTCAAAAAGGCCAGGACCAAAGAGAAGCTCCAGGTTTTGCCAACTTTTAGGACAAAATCTATCAGATTTACAAGTTGAAAACTAGGGGGAAAATTGGCTCTAAGGAAACCCCAATGTGTACCTATAGTTAACAGTTGCTAACTGCTAATTTCTCCTTTAATAAATTTAGAAGTGCAATTAAGAATAAAGTAGAAAAAATTATTTCACTTTCTAGCAACTGTCATATGCCATGGTAACAATGCATGTGACCAGAAACTGAAAAGAAAAGAATGAAATGAACCCATCAACCTGACACTTCCATGCTACTCTCAGCTACCAATGCAGGGGCATTACAATTTCAGACAGCAGACACACTGGTACAACTGCTCCTTCCCTCTCACCCTTACTCTATTATACACTGAGGAGTTCAAAGTTGATAGAATAAGAAGCCTTAGTAGATGCTCTCCAGAGTTGTGGGAGATGGAAGTGGATCACCTTGTTTGTTTCACATGGGAGAAAGCCAAACAGATTTCACCTCTCAACTTACTCCCCCATAGACTGGGGTATAGTCCTTGCCTCTTACGATCTGCCAGCCTGCTCTTAAATGACTCAGCAGATCTTTAAATATACCCAAGCAAAGAGCTGCTCTGAGACACAACTTGCTGTTAAAAAAAAATGTTTTAATCTGTTTGGGGTGTTGAGAGGAAGATCCTTTGTTAACATTAGGTTCCCAAGCAAATTCAGTACTGCTGTGACTCTTTCTCTCTCTCTCTATGCTAAGAGGCTTGTTTTTGTTCTGCTGCCTGCCATTTGCCAGCTGTGTGGATCACAAGGATGAGAAGGGAGATCATTCCAGGCCATGGAAGGAGTCAAGAAAATTCCTGCCCAGTAATTTTGTTGGGGGAAGGGTACCAATTTGTGCAATGGAGTGACTGGTTTAAATGTAGGGGCCCCAAACTCAAAGAGGTCCCATAATTTGCGTTGAGTCATTCTGTTCCTTGTGGAAGACCATGACCTCTGGCCAAGAAGAGGAATCTTCTTACTCTCCCTCTCTCCTCAAACTAGCTCAGTCTCACACTTTGAAGCAAACATCAACCAATAAGAGATTTTAGCTGGGCTGAGGGAAGTAACTTAATAACTTGCATTACCGAAGCAAATCATGCTCCCCTGTTATCTGCAATGACCTCACGCTTACATTCCAGCCAAAGCATTTTGGAGACTCAAAGCTTTGTGGAAGGGGAAGCCAGGCAGCAGTGGCCTGGGGAAAAGTCCATGTATGTCAGCCAGAGTCTAGCATTTTCCCAAGCTCTGTTTGTCTGGACTACTACTACTACTAATAATAATAGGTACAATTTATGAAGCTTTTACTATGCACCAGGCCCTGGGCTACATGTTTTACATTTATTATCTCACTTATCTTCACAAAAACCCAACAAAGGAAGCATTAGTATCTTCATTTTAGAAATAAAGAAACTAAAACTCAAGAGAGGTGAAGTGGCCCAGAACTGGAAGCTAGTAAGACCCAGGGGCAGTACTGAAAACAAAATCTATCAGATGCCAAAGCCTATTCCTGAACATCAGTCAACATATTACATTTTGACTCTTACCCCAGCTTGTTTCCCAAAGGCCCTTCAGTCTCTCTGTTATGTATTTAAAATCCTTAACTACACAAAGTATGCCTCAAATCATCCAAATGGGCATTTTGGAGTCATCCATAGGCTTTTAAATTGTTAGAAAGTGACTGTAAAAATAATCTATGAGTCCAAATCTTTGTCCTATACATGGTTCCCAAAGGGTCCAGACTCTTCTTAAATGTCTTCAGTGAATGTGAATTTACTATTTATGTAATTCAGCCAATAGACAGACAGAAATGGTGTGATGAATAAGAAGAAGGGAACCAATATTTCAGCACCTACTAAGTGTAATGCCCTTTATCCTAGTTGTTTTATTTCATTCTTACAATAACTCTGTAAGGAGAGTGTTCTACAGATAATGAAGATCTAGAGGCTCAGAGGGGTTATATTACTGACCTGAGGTCATCCAACTATGTTACATGGCTGTGCTAGAATTGAAAGTCAGGTCTGATCCTATTGTGGTGCTGCTTGTACATTTCTTTAGCCCCTCCTATACGAGGAGTGAAAGCCCTTGGAGTAAGCAAGGGACTCAAGATTTGCTTAGGTCTCTGATCTGACAGGGATGACATACTCGAATGACTAGAAGAGTCAAGCAGGTAACTTAAATGAATAAAGTGGGTCACTGGTGCCTGGGCAAACTGCAAAGTGCATGGCCCATCCAGAGGATCAGCTGCTTTTCACCTGCAGCTGGTCATTACCATGTAAGAATGAAAGTTCTGTATTGTCAGATCTTCATTCCCTACGGTGGAAATCTGAATTTTGAAGTAAAATGTTAGCAAGTAATTCAATACACACACACACACACACACACACACACACACACAAACACACACACACACCCCATATAGACCAAACAAAACTCATATGGTCCATGTTAACAACTTCTGATGAAGGATGAAAGAAGCCCTTCTAAGAAAATATCTTTCAGGCTGGTCTCGTTGATTCACGCCTGTAATCCCAACACTTTGGGAGGCCGAGGCAGGCGGATCACCTGCAGTCAGGAGTTTGAGACCAGCTTGGCCAACATGGTGAAATCCCCATCTCTACTAAAAAAAAAAAAAAAAAAAAATTGCCCAGGATTGGTGGTGTGCACCTGTAATCCCAGCTACTCCAGAGGGTGAGGCAGGAGAATCACTTGAACCAGGGAGGCAGAGGTTGCAGTAAGCCAAGATTGCGCCATTGCACTCCAGCCTGGGCAACAAGAGTGAAGACTCCATCTAAAAAAAAAAAAACAAAAACAAACAAACAAACAAAAAAAACCCAAAAAAACCCAAAAACAAAACAAACCAAACAAAAAAAAAAAACTCTTTCTTTTACTGAATTGTAATCTGTCCTCATTGCATTTGCCCTTTGGGGTGCTACAGAAAAACATCTAACTTCTTTATTCCATGATAATCCTTCAGGTTCATTGAAACAATAGTTATGTTCACTGCTCCATGTCTCTCTCATAGCTCCTCCATGCTTTACAAAAGGAGATGCTCCATGAATATTGGGGCTGAACAACACATTGCAAATGTGTCTGACCAGAATTTAACAGAGCAAGACAATCAATTCCTTTATTCTGTATCCCATATAATAGTCCCTTGGTATTTGAAGGGGCTTGGTTCCATTCCCCCACTCCCAGGAATACCAAAATCCAAAAATATTCATGTTCCTTACCTAAAACATATAAAATGGTGTCACATTTGTATTTAACCTATACACATCCCCCATATATTTCATTTATATCTAGATTACTTGTAATAGCCAATACAATGTGTTATGTAAATAGTTGTTTTACATAACTTTTTTTTTTACTGTTGAATTGTTATTTTTACTGTGTCTCTAAAATATATTTTCCATCTGCTGTTGCTTAAATCTGTGGATATGGAACCTATGGATGTGGAGGGCTAACTGTATTTCTGTTAATGGAACTTACAATCTATCAGTTGTCTTCGGCAGTCACTTACTACTATTGACTCTGAATCATTTAATAAAGAAATACTTATGGAATATCTACTATGTACAACACTGTTAAGTTATGTGCTGTGGATATCTTATATCCAAAGAGAATCTTTGCAGATATATCCAACCTTTGCCCTAAAAAGAGACAGATGTTTAGAAGTATATTTAGAAGGATGCTATCAGTCATTAACACAAGTACCACGAGTACTTAAGGGACTAAGTACCATATTGATGGAGAAAGAAGAAAGGGATAAATCCAAAAAGTCTTATGCACTCTTGACTCGAGCCTAACATCCATAATCACATGTGATCCCCTCTCCACAAAATCTTATAAACTAGAGATTTCTAGCCCCTGGTTTACAGATAAAGTAGTGAAACCAACATTCTTTCAACCATGTTGTGTCATATAGATCACTTCTCCTTGGGTTGGGGGGTTGATAATATTCATTTTGTAGGGGACTGTTATAGAAGAATGGATAGTATTGAAATTGGGATAGCCTTCAAGGTCAAAGGGATAATAATAAAAGTAACATGTTCAAAAAACAAGAGAGTGAGGATGGTTTAAAGTGACGGTGACTAGATCCATTTGGCTGGGTTTTAAGAGTTTTGTAAGGGAACTCCAGGAATTCAGGCTGGAAAAATAAGCAGATCATAAAAGGACTTGAACACCAGATTTAAATAATTTGGACTTACCCATAAGCCAATGGGGAGAAGCTGAAATTTTAATCATACAAAGCTTCCTTTGTATTAAGCATGAAGAATAGGGAAAAAATAAGACAGGACTCCTGCCCTTATGGAGCTTAAAGACTAATAGACATTTAAAGCAGTATACAGAAACGGTTGGAGCTAAACTTTGGAAAGATCTGGTGGCACAAATACAATAGGAATTAGAGAGTAGCAGAGAGAGCTAGAGAGAAAGGATGTGGGATCACTGCACTAATCCCGGCAAGAGGTGTTAAGAATCTGAATTGGGGGAGAAGGAATGACTGAGAAGGCTTTGGGAAACAACATATCCCTTCACCACCCTAATTCCCAAAGCCTTCAGCTTGGTTTTTCCAAACACTATGAGATCATCTCTGATGGGGAATTCTGAATCTGGAGGCATAGAGAAGAGTCCACCCTACTCAATTCCACATCTGACCTGCCATACTTTGAGTCAATCTAGCACCTCAGCGAAGCCCAGAAAGCGTCTAAAACAAACCACATACCATATGAAAGTATGAGCATGGTTTAAATTTTTGGTCTATTATTAGATAGTTGGTGACTAAAATATCTCAGTCTATTTTGATCTTTTTTTCAAAAGGCTGATCAAACAAATTTTTCAGATGAACAATTGCAAACAGACTACACACATTTGCTAACCATGGTTTTTAAACAAAGATGAAAGGGAAGGAGGGATGGGCAGAGTAAAGAAACTCAGAACATGTTTTGGAATCCTTTCTGCACCCAAACACCAAACATCAAGTGTTTCCATCTTTACTCTCAACTCTTGGTTAATGCAGTCTCCTCATCTAATTAGAGGTTGGACAATGCTTCAGAGAGATGGCCCAATGTGACAAGCTTGGAAAAATTCTTTCTCTCCTGCACTGCCCATTTTCAAATAAATGTCCAAACAGTTATCATTTAGCAAGACTGTACCTTCTTTAAAAGAAAACCTGGAGAGACAGATTTTTGCAGTATCCTGCTTCCATTTCCACAGTAACAAAAAGATTATCTGACAACTACATTCATGACTTCTTATGGGATCCTGCATAACACATTGGGGCCTAGAGGGATTGAGGTAGCATCTTGTCAGTCCTGGCAAGTGTCCGTTCTTATTTAGTGTAAATCCCACAAAATCCACATGCTGACTTTTTTCCCAACATTTTGTTCCTTTTGTCCAGTCTCTGGAAGGAAATGGACTCTGCTCACTCCCCCAATTCTCTGTCCAATCTTGTTGATGGAGACAGGTAATTAAAAGGTGAAGGGCAGAGCAATACGGAGGAAGAATGGAGAGAGACAAATCAACGTTAGAAGGGAGCCCAAGTGATAGAGTGGAAAGAGGTCTGGCAGTCTGGAGTCTCAAATTCAAGTTCCGGTTCTGCTACTTGTTCAACATATGACTTTAGGTAAGTATCCTTACTTCTAAGAGTCCTTAAAAGCAGCTGGTGTATATTAAGGATATGAGTTGTTCAATGTTTGAAGTTCAGGCACAATGTTTTTGCACTTTAAACACTTTCTGTTATATGAAAATTACCTCGTTCCATAAATGTATTGGAAAATAACATAAGTTGTGGAGCTGAATCACCTAGATTCTAATATTGGCACTTTCACTTACTTGTTCTCTAATCTTGGGCAGGTTACTTAATTGCTCTGTGCCTGTTTCTTCATCTATAACATAGAAATGATAATTGTAGCTACCTCATGGATTATTTTGAGGATTAAACGAATTAATACATGTAAAAGAAATAAAACAATGCCTGACTGTAAAAACTGGCAATTTTATTTTTCTTATCTTAACTCTCCTATTTAAGCAGGCATCGAATTGCCCTGGTTTGTAGCAGTCTGAGATCAACCTCCTTGGGATCTCTAGGCCCTTTTCAATAATTCCTAGAGTTCTGTTTTCCAATCCCTATCATAAGTTATCAACCTCTTCTAACCACCCCTTTCCATCACTGTGCCCCTACTTTAACCTCTAGGCCACCCAGCTATTTGGTGAGGATCAGTGGACTATAATAGGGGCAGTGCATAATGAAGTCACCTATGTCGCCAGTCTTTTGGGATGGTGAAGGTGAAGAGTAATCTGAGAAGCTGCTGATATTGCACAGTAGTTAGAACCTTGTGGTTAGAAGCCAGACTTCCTGGGAGTGCACACAAGTTCTGCTACTTCCTAGCTGTGTGACCCTTGGACAAGTTATTTAACGTCTCTAGGCCTGCTTCCTAAAGTTGACATGAGAATTAAATGAATCAGTTCATGCAAGGTGCGGAAGTTTACACAGCAAACATTCAGTAAGTGCTATCATTATTATTATATATGATTATATATAATTCTTTGTTCTCAGTATGGAACAAAGAATTTTCATTTTTCCAATATAGACTTTTTTCAAGAAAACAACATACAACTAATACTTAGAACAGGCTCTGACTAGGTCAGGCACTAGCTTGCTGTATGAGCTTAGCCAAGTCCCTTTCCATCTCGGTGCCTCAGGCACTCTACCAATAAAATGAGCTAGCTGGACAAGATGGTCTTCCAGGTTCCATGAACTCTAATTTCTTAGGATTTTAGGCCATTTTTGTCCAGGTGCCCTGTAGATTCTAGCTTTGATAAAAGCTCAATTGCCTTTAAAAGCCCACTTACTGTGTTTTTACAGGAAAAAAATATTTTGGTATGTAGTTCAGTAAAAACCTAATAATAATATTTCAGTTTGATTGGGGAGAGCAACCAATTTGTATAGTTTTCCAGTTTTAGTCACTATTTAGTTTAATCACCTGGTTTTAGGTTTGCGCAAACAAACAAACAAACAAAAAACTCACTCTTGCCCAAATGAGTCCTCAGAATCACACACACACACACAAAAATCTACTGAATCAGAATCGAAGAGAACTGGGTTTGTGCCCTAGTTCTGTCACCAGCTCACTGTTTCACCTTGGATAAGTCCCTACCCTTCTATAGACCTCTATAAAGTAAAAGGAAAGAAGGGAGAGGGTACCTACAGCCTAGGTGATCTCTAAGGTCCTTTTTAATCTTCTTGAAGAACAGCAAAGCTGAGGGCACTGAATGAAAACTGAGAAGCCATCAGGATGCTCATCAGATAACTCAAACTTTATAAGTAAAAAATCAAACTCTTGATTTCTATCCTGCCCATGCACCTGCTCTACATACAGTCTTCACAATTTTAGTAAATGGCAATCTCATTTTTCCAGTTACTCAGACCAAAAATTTGGCAATCATCCTCATCTCCTCTATTTTTTTCACAGTGAATATCCAACCTGTCAGTAAATGCTGTTGGCTCTACCATCAAAACTCATCCAGAATTCAGCCACTTCCTATCTTCTCCACCAATACTACCTTAGTCTGAGACATGGTTACCTCTCACCCAGATCACTGCAGTGGCCTTGTCTCCCTGCTTCCCTCCTTGCTCCCACAGTCTCTTCTCCACACATACAGTAAGTAAACAAACAAACGTATAATATATCAGAGTGACAGATGTTATGAAGAGGAGGGAGCCTGTTAAAGTGTAAGTCAGGTCATGTTACTTTGCTCAAAACCTTCCAATACACCCTGCTTAGGAGTAAAATCCAAAGTCTTAAAGAAGACCTACCATGCAACCTCATTAACTCTGATCTCATTGTCTACCATCCTTCACTTATTTAAACCAGCCATATGAGCCTTTTTGTCCTCCATCAAAGCAAGCATGCTCTCCTGCCTCAGGCCCTTTGTGCCTGTGGTTCCCTGGGCCTGGAATATTCTAACTCCAGATGTCCAAATAGCAGCTCATTTCCTAATTTCCTTCAGGTCACTGCTCAAAATTTACCTTTCCAGTAAGGTTTTCCCTGGCCAGCAGATATAAAATATTCCCTCTCACCATGAATCTCTATACCCTATACTCTGAAGTTATTCTGCATGACACTATTCATGCTCAGATGTATACTACATGTCTCCTCTCATTAAACTGTCAGCTCCATTCAGATATTTTTGTGTGTTCTGTTCGCTGCTACATCATTGGTGCCTAGTACAGAATTTGGCACATAGTAGATGCTTAATAGGCATTTATTGAATGTATGCAGTCTGTAAAGTAGAATGGCAAGGTTATTGACACCCAGAACTCTCACACAACCAAATCCATCAGTCTGGTGGATGGGTAACAAACCTAGAAGCCTTAAGAACTTCATAAATTTCTAGTATTGACACCACTTGTGGTTCTTTTGCCTCTCTGACTCTCATGTTTCCTATCTATAAGGTAAAAAGAGCTGTGAGATAAAAGCAGGGAACACATGATCTGGAGAAGAAAGAATGAGACTGAAATCCCAGATCTGTCACTTTGATGCTGTTTGATTGTAAACATGTAACTTAACCACTCTTAGCATAATTTTTATAATGGGAATAAAAGTATTGTAATAGTATGAATACTATTATAATACTCCAAACTCTAGTTACTTGTACAGGGTAGAAACAAGAATGAAATGCAATAATGGAATATGAAACTTCTCTATAAACTGGACAGTGCTACTTGAATATATTTGCTGTGTCCTGCTCCATATGCAAAGAGAGGTATTAAAAAGTCAAAATATTACTTTAAAATGCTTGACACTTCGAGAAAGAACATCCCAAATGAAACAGTAAGTACCATAGTAGCTTATTTATTGTCTGGTGCTAAGCAGTTCTGGTTGAAGTTATCCTGCGATAGGGCCTTGGCTGTGTGTTGAAACCGTCAATGGAGGCTCACCATTCCCAGGGAAATCCTGCCACGGGGCACTTGCAGTCCCCCTAGCGGCCAGATAGCGGGACTACAGTTCCACAAGCAAGGAACTCACTCAACCTGCAGAGAACCAGAGCCCATGTTAGGTGGTAGGCCGTTTCAGAATGTTACGTTGTCTATTACAGCAAAGCTCTTATAAGATCGTCATGTGCCCCCATACTCCCCGAATTGTTCTATTTGTGCAATCCATCAGGATCAATGGAAACTTAGAAGGCAGAAAAACAACTCTTTTTTTTTTTTTTTTTTTGAGACGGAGTCTCGCTGTGTCGCCCAGGCTGGAGTGCAGTGGCGCGATCTCGGCTCACTGCAAGCTCCGCCTCCCGGGTTCACGCCATTCTCCCGCCTCAGCCTCCAAGTAGCTGGGACTACAGGCGCCCGCCACCACGCCCGGCTAGTTTTTTGTATTTTTAGTAGAGACGGGGTTTCACCATGTTAGCCAGGATGGTCTCGATCTCCTGACCTCGTGATCCACCCGCCTCGGCCTCCCAAAGTGCTGGGATTACAGGCTTGAGCCACCGCGCCCGGCCGAAAAACAACTCTTGATCTGACCACCACACTGGGCATCTTATATCAAATTCAGAGCTATTAATCACCTTCTATTCTAATTTATTACTCATATTATTGCGGACTTGTTCAGATAAATACATCAAAAACATGTACCCAACAAGTGCGATGATATAGCCAAAGAAACTGAAAAAAAATTGGCAACTAACTTGACTGGGGTGCACTATTTAATAAGCAGAAATAGATTTCAACCCATGCCTCCAGTTAATTCTTTCCAGAGGTACCAACTTCTGTTATTTAAAATATACATCAGGATCTTTAATCTATTGCTTGAGTTTAGACATGCTCCTACTTACTGCCACAAAGGATTAAAAGCAGCCACAGGTAACATTGTTGACCACTTCAGCCTCTATTGATTCATTTCTCTCTCTCTCTCTCTCTTTTTTTTTTTTTTTAAATATCTACATTTAAAAAGATCCACACCGTACAATCCAGGATCTCATACAGGCATTATGGCATGATGGTGCTGCATTTCTGTTTGGGTTTTGGTTATTTGTTTTTGTTTGTTTTTGTTTTCAGTGGCTATAAGCTCCTTGTAAGCAATTACCTCAAGAAGATTCTGTCTGAATTGTGTCCCCTTTTATCTTATCTCTTCCTAGTACATGCTGGACACATAGCAGGTGCTTAATGAAAAGTGGTTGATTGATAGAGTCTTTTTTTTTTTTTTTTTTTTTTTTTTTTTGACGGATCCTGGAGTGCAGTGGCATGATCTCGGCTCGCTGCAACATCTGCCTCCTAGGCTCAAGTGATCCTCCTGCCTCAGCCTCCCAAGTAGCTGGGATTATGGGTGCCCACCAAAACGCCTGGATAATTTTTGTATTTTTAGTAGACATGGGGTTTCACCATGTTGGCCAGGCTGGTCTTGAACTCCTGACCTCAGATGATCCGCCCACCTCGGCCTCCCAAAGTGCTGGGATTACAGGAGTGAGCTACTATCCCCTGCCAGATTCTTTTTTTAAAAATTCCCTTTATTAGGGTAATCTCTACAGACAGCTATCAGATTATAACTAAACCTTTTGCTGGGTGGCCTGCAGTTAACTCACAATTATCAGGACATGACAGTTGTAGCTGATTAGCTATGACCTTTAGCCTAGAGTGTTAATGAAGACAAAGTTCAATCTCTACATAGATGAATTTTATCTTTGCTTCATGGCTATGGAGTACATCTCTAAAAAGAAGCTTAAATTATATGAGAGTAAAGGAATCCTTTCCCCATCTAGAAATGCACATCAGAAGGAGTATTGGAATTTACTCTGTCCAAAGGACAAGAGATAAAAACACAAAATTATGATTTTAGCTGCTTATAAAAACCTAAACATAAGCCAAATATAGCTAGTGATTTCATTTGTCACCTCTACATGTTAGTTTTCTATATAGAAATTATTATTATTACTCACTCCCTTGCTAATAGTTCCCAAATCCAAATTCTGAAAAAGGGATTATAAACGACCCAAACCTTATTAGGCTTCTTTCCCGCTGTTCTCTAAAGAGATGAACATTTAAAAACACTCTCCTATTCATCCTGAAAGGGGATGGGATTACCAGTTCAAATTTATAGCTGAGTAAAAATGACAACAGTGTCCCCTTCATACAGAAGGCTTGTATGCAGCCTTCATACAGGATGAAATGAAATAAGCTTTAACGTTCAGTGAAACAGCAGAAGCCCTCTTCCCCATAAGTCCCAGAAGTATTCAAAACTCAGGTATTTTCAGCAAGGTTGCAGGATGCAAGATCAATACACAAAACAATTATGTTTTCATACATTGGCAGTGAATAATCTGAAAAGAAAATCAACAAAACAGTTCAATTTATAATAGTATCAAAAAATAAATCACTTAAGACTAAATTTTAAAAAGAACTGCAAAACTTATCATCTGAAAACAATAAAAAATTGTTGACAAAAGGAAGATCTAAATAAATGGGAAGACATCTCATATTTATGGATGAAAAAACTTAACGTTGTTGAGATGGCAATGCTCCCCAAATTGATTTACAGATGTAATATAGTTCCTGTGAGAATCCCAGCTGACTTCTTTGTAGAAATTGACAAACTTATCCCAATTCATATGAAAACTCAAGGGACCCACAAGAGCCAAAACAACCTTGAAAAACAAGACCAAAGTCAAAGAGCACAAAATTCCTAATTTCAAAACTCACTAAAAACCTACAATAATCAAGATAATGTGGTACTGGCATAGGAATAAACATATAGATCAACTGAATACAGTTGAGAGTCCACAAATAAACCCTCACATTTACAGTCAACTGATTTTACACAAAGGGTGCCAAGACAGTTAAGTGAGGAAAAATTCAACAAGAATATTGTAAGAAATGAGTATCTATGTGTAAAAGAATGAAGTCGGACCCCTACCTCAATCATATATAAACATTACATCAAAACTGATGAAAGACCTAAGTGTAAACAGCGAAAACTATAAAACTCTTAGAAGGAAACATATGTGTAAATCTTTGTAATCTTGGATTAGGCAAAGCCTTCTTAGATATGATGCCAAAATCATACGCCAAAACAGAAAAAAAAAACAGATGAATTGGACTTCATCAAACTTAAAAACTTTTTTTGTGCTTCAATCTAGATACCATTAAGAACACAAAAAGAAAAAAAAAGGAAAGTAAAAAAGACAACCCACAGAATGTGAAAAAATATCCACAAATCACAATCTATTAAAGGACATGCATCCAGAATATATTTTTTAAAACTCTTAAAACTCAATAATAAAAAACCCAACTAAAAAATGGGCAAAGAATCCAAATAGATATTTCTCAAAAAAGAAGATATACAAATGGCCAATAAGAACATGAATAGATACTGAACATTATTCGTTATTAGGGAAATAGAAATAAAAACCACAATGAGGTACCACTTCACACCCACTAATATAGCTGTAATAAAAAAGAGAATTACAAGTGTTTGCAAGGATGTGGAAGAAATGGACCCCTCATACGTTGCTGATGGGATTGTAAAACAGTGCAGACACTTTCGAAAACAGTTTGACAGTTCTTCAAAGGATAAACATAGAGGTACCATATGACTCAGAGATTTCAATCCTATGTATGTATCCAAAAGAATTGAAAATGTCCACAATATGTGGACTGAATATGTCCACAATAAACTTGTACATGAATGTTCACAGCAGTATTATTCATAATAGTCAAAAGGTGGAAACAACCCTAATGCTCATCACCTGATAAACGGATAGATAAAATGTGGTATAGTCATACAGTGGAACATTATTAGGCTATAAAAAATAGCGAAGTACTGATACGTGCTTCAGCATGGATGACCTTGAAAACATATTCTGTGTGAAAGAAGCTAGTCACAAAAGACCACATATTACATGATTTCATTCATACAAAATATTAGAATAAGCACATCCATAGATAGAAGTAGATTATTGGTTGCTAAGGACTGAGGGAACATAAGGCATTGAACACAAAGGTGCATAGCGTTTCCTTTGGGGGTGATTAAAATGTTCTAAAATTGATTGCAATAATGGTTGCACAACTCTGAATATACTGAAAAGCATGGAACTGTACACTTTAGAAGAGTGAATTGTATGGATTGTAAATTACGTCTCAATAAAGCTATTATTTAAAAAATAACACTTAGGTACTAAGTAACCTAAATTGACAACATTCTCAAGTGACCCAGCACTTTAATGCTATAAACTTATCTAGATGAGCTGCCTTCAGTCCTGGTGTGGCCTGCAGGTTGGCAGCAAGAACTGCCAGGAGAGAGAGCGTGTGGCATCACCCATGAGTGTGCAAGCAATAATTCATAGACTATCGTCTCTATGTAGCAGCTACTGAGAGAAGTCCTTAGGAGTAACAATCTAAAGTATTTGTCAGGTGGGAAATTTCAAGAAGAAAAAGCCTGGGAGTGTTGCTCTAGAGAGATTCCCCTACGTGGTAAACAAACATCATAGAAAATCTATCTTTCTACTTCTTTACCTAGCAAAAGGGTAATCACTAAGCACCCCTCCTGGCCTACTCAAACTAACATGAATGCAGTGAATAAACTGGAAAACACTGTGTCTTTTTTTTTTTTTTAAGAATGCTATGTAAATATGAGATTTCATAATTCTCTTCCGTATGACAAAGGGCAACCAATGCTGGTAACTGTACGGAACTTTATAAGCAATTTTGTTTAAAAGTCAACTTTGTGTTTAAGATGAGGTTAACTTTCTCTGAATTTAACATCCCAGAACTTGATGGAATGCTGATATGAGAAGTCGGAGGTAGAATAATTTCTTTAATATCTTTCTTTGTTTTCAAATGATTAATTTTTATGTAGCTTAAGCAGATTAGCCCAGCCGGACACTTACAGCATGCACCCTCATATGCATATTAGGTACTGCTTGTGACCAGGCTACCGAGGTCTGAACCGAACCGACCTGGGAAGGGTCTCAGAGCTCTCTCTCAGGTTCTGAGAGAAGGTGGCCAACATTACAGTACACAGAGAGAGACAGAGATCAAGACAGAGACAGAGACAGCGACAGCATAAGACAAAATACTTTATGAAATTGCCAAGTCCTCAAGCCATCTAGTTAACTCCCTCAGCAACTGTTGAACCAGGCTTTAACCTCAAGGTAAAAAAAACCCAGCTATTCATTTTGCAATCCCCTCATGTCATCTAGGTCTTAAGGGAGAGATGCTGGGGTTGATCTAATCGGCTACTTTACAGATTTTTTTTTTTTTAAGAAATTATTTAGGAGCATGCCACAGGTGTAATGAGAAAAATGCCCTGAGAAGTGGAAAGAAGAGTCTGTATTTCAATGTCAAAAACATGAAAGGAGTGGAATAAAAGAAAATCGGGGACAGGCAGCACTTGAGGAAGCTGCAGACAAAGAGAAAATGGTGGAGGTGGGGGGTGGGGAGAGATTTTCTTTTCCTTCTCTGACCAAGCTCACAAAACTTGATTTTTTTGTTTGCTTTTTTTTTTATATTTCAGAGTTGTGATTTCAGGTTTGGCTATAAAATAAGCCCTTGCTTTGCCACACCCAGTCCACATTCTGCTCCCTGCTTATGCAAGGTTCTGAATGAAACTGGTGATCTTGATATCACCATTAAAAATAATCATAATAAAATTGTCCACATTTCTAACCCCAATTCACATAATTCCACCAAGTGGCTTGCACACGTACAAGCCACAGTGCATGTACGCGAAAGGAGACCAAAGAATTTTTTGTTTTAAATGCATATATGTACACCAGATGAAAAATTACTATTGGAATGAAAAACACTTGACAAAGAAAATTAAACGTACCAGCGAATCTAATATATTATTTCAAAGTTTACAGCTCAAAGAATGGAAGCCTGATGAGATAAAATTAGCACAGGCAAGAAAGCACCCCAAAACGACCCTGCAATTGGAAGCCTGCAAACTTCTTCGAAAATATCTCTCACCAGTGTTAATCTTTGGCTGACTTGAGCTGTGGACAAGAAAGAGGGCTACATCCTGTGTATACTTCCAGATGGGGTGCCACCCAGTGTGGCTATTTGGTCCTCAGGTGTTGATTGTTGGAATCCAGACAGAACTCACTACCTATTTGCTGACCACAAGGAAAAGATGCTTCTTGCCAAAATATTGGTTCTTGAAGCCTATGGGGAGAAATAGTCTGTCTTGGTTTCAAAGGAAAATTCTGCTTTACAAGACAAACTGTCCCTTGTAAGATAGTCATAAAAATGCTTGGTAACTGAGAGGAGAGAGGAGAAGGAAAGAGGAATTAATAAAATGCCTTATTTTGAAAAATCTAATAGAAAAAGGGAACAAGACTTGTCAATATCAAAGCACTGCTAAAGTACTACCTACTATGGAGACCAGAACAAATTACCAAGAGAAAAATTAAAATGTTCTTTTTGCATCTGGATAATTTCTCTAAACCCCAAACTCTAATTCTGGCATGCAGACTCTCTTAGAACCCAACTCCCAAGAATAAATTTTTGTCATATTATTGTGCTGCCTGCTGGAATCTAAGAAGCCCTACCTCTGCCAAGGGAGCCAGTGGTCAATTAACAAAGTTGTAGTCCTGTTTGATCTCAGAGAGAAGACAGACAACTCCACAAAATATCATCAGGGTTGCACACAAGTCCCATCACTTTTTATTTTTCCTTCTGTTTAAATCACATGCTAAATTAAGTAAAAGAGACCACCTTTGCATCTCCCATCCTCTCAGCAGAAACATTGTAAATGTGTAAGAACACAGAGTGAGTGCAGATGTTACTAAGGTTTAAAAAAATCCCTTCACAAAATTAACTAATGTGCATAAACACACACATGAATGGAAAAGAGAGGAACCCAACAGGTCACTGGAAGCCTGCACAATTTTGAGATTTTTAGCTAAAAAATGGCACATAATGCATGCAATACAGAAAGGGAAGACACTCTTGATTTGGCTTAAGAAATCTCTTGCCTTTCACCAAATTGCACCCCTACAAAGTGAGGGGAAAAAAAGAGAAAGTAAGAAAATATCAACTTTTGGATTGGAATTGATTGCATTCTGATTAAATTGATTAATTTTCAATAAACTGACTTAAGGATTTTCTCTATCCTAGAAATGGAAAGTCTTCGTCAACTTACGAGACAGGAACACCAGTTTTCCTTTTAACTAGACTCCTCATAATCAGTGCAGCAATCAAAAACCAGAAAAAAAATCTTGTACTTTCTGCAGGAACTGCTAAATTCTCATTAGTTTATGTCATTAATTTAAGCAGACTGTCAAGGAGGCACCAAGATATGATAATCTTCCTCATAAAGAAGCTTTTTTCATTAAGACCTGAAATAAAATCACCAAGCTCATTGTCTACCTGATGGGAGTAACTTTTGCTCTCTATAGTTATTCCCTAAAAATTTTGGTTTTGCCTTTGAAGGCACACATTTTTTAAGAAATATGTGGAACCATCAGTTTTTTCCCTGCTAAGTAAGTAAGTTGTGGGGGAGGCATGCAGAAGATGGAAGGTTCCAGAGTCTGGGTTTAGTATCATGGCAGGTCAAAATGCACCTTAGACATTTTCCCACAAGAAAAGTTTACAGTAGAAGAAGGGCTCCACCGTCTAGTGACAGGCTTAGAAAAAAAATTAACCCTGCCAAGAAAATTTATTCTTATAAAATGAAGAATACTTTTTTTGTCCCATAGGATAAACCCATTACAAAAATAAAGAGTCTAAATTAACTGGAAAATACTTTGACGATATCAAATGAACCCTTTCAAAATCTTGTAAGCCAAACATTAAAAACCTAATGGAATGTAAAGCCTGGTAAGAAGCTGTTTCTTCAACAGCCCACAAAATAATATGAAATCCTACCCTCCTCTTTCTTTCTTCACTAATAGCGTGCTATCTCTACCTTGTAACAAGGAAAGCATCAGTGAAAGAAGGCAAATTGCTGGATTTAAGTCCCCAAACGAAGATGTTAAGGCTAACAAAGAAATTTCGGAGAAGTCACAGATAAAAGAAAACAGCCATAGAAACAAAGAATGAGACATAAGTCCACAGGGACATCAGCACCTGGTCTACCTGAGGAGTGAATTCCCCAATTCAGTATGTCCTCCCTCACTAGATAAACTAATATCTTAATTTGCTGGGGGAGAAAATCTTCAGCATGGTCTCCAAGAAGCTCAACAATTGCGGTGAGGAATAATTTTTAATAAGCACGATGCAATTGCCTGCCACTTTTCTCATATGCTAATTAAAACTCTGGGGTAAGATTATGGCTCATAGGTCACTAAGAGTTCTTACTCAATTTGTTAGAGCTAACAGCATGTATTCTAAAATGCCAACATGTCCTAAAAATGAAGGAATATAATAAGAAAAACCTCACTCCTCCCTCCCCAGTGGAGATTTTGGGGCACACTGAAATAGCAGGAAATGTTTCACAAAAATATGTTTTCCAACACTTTTGTAAGTCAGACTGAAGCCTAATTAAATTGTACATTAAAAGAATATTCTCCTCTTTATAGATCTGATGCAAACCTGAAGTAGGGGGTTGTGGATCTGTTAAAGTCCACAGAGAAAATAAACACTTTATAAGAGAAAACCGACCCAAGCAACTACTTTCAACATAGTCAACCAACGTTGAGAAACTGTGAATGCAAATCCTGTGGAGTCTTTACCAAGAAAGTTGCCCCTCTGCCTACTCTAAACATGACGGTTCAGATTATCTCTACTGACCTCCAGCCCTGGAGCAAGTCCCCAGTTGCTTCCGGGAAAGAAGTTCACTCCTTCACATAGCAGACCTCAGCACCCAGAGACCACTTTCTTTCCCTAACCGAGAATTTCATTTTACCTCTTTGGAGGAGATCCGCTGAGAAGCTCTTGGGCCAGTCTTTTTGACTCTAATCTGCACAGGCTGAAAGGGAAGTCCTAACAGACCCGAAGAGAAGAAATTGCCCAAATTTCTGATTGAGGTTCTCAGACTTCGAGGACAGGAGAAAAGGAAGAGTGGAGGGCTTATGAGCTTTGTCTCTGAAGGTGGCCCGTACAATAGGATTTAAGTTTGGGACTCGGGTACCAGGAGGTAGCGAGAATTTGGGGCCGTTGGGGGAGTTGAAGAATCTGGGAGGGCAGGAATCAGCACCCAGGACACGCAGCAGAAATTAGGAGAGCTCAGGTTAAACCTCTGGCAGGCCGGGAGTCCACGGGGAGAGCTCTAGGTTTACCCTGCTGAGCTCTCCCAGGGGCAGTCTGAGTGTTCGCGCAGGTAGGAGCCACTAGACACCCCAGAATGCAGAGCGACTCTGTGCCCTGGGCCGAAAGGCGACATTTCTGGAAGGAGAAACTTACCGCATGTCCCCGTAAGGTCCGGAGTAGCTATCCATCCAGGGGCCCATCTCGCTTTTGACACAAGTGGGACTGGGATAGGGCACTCTGCTCACCATGCCGCCAGGGTACCACACATCAGGTGCGGTGAAGTCGCCTTCCTGGCCCGCCAGCCCCTGAGGTGGCCGAGTGTAGCCGTAGGGGGCTACAGCTCCCGCCTCGCCTGCGCCGCCGCCGCCGCCGCCACCGCCGCCGCCCCCACCACCACACGGTCCATACAACTGGCCTTCTTCGGCTGTGAAGAGAGTGTGCCAGGATGAGGAAGCGGCCGCTGAGGGTGACCCAGAGCCGGGTCCCGCTGCACCCGCGCCATGCAGGCTCGCCAGGTCCCCATAGCGGCACTGCGCCGCCGCAGCCGCCCAGGCGCTGCCATAGTCCAGCGGGTTCTCCAGCTTGATGCGAGCGTGGGGATGGGGAGGCGGTGGAGGGGGCGGCGGCCCGGCCAGAGCCAGTGGAAAGTTGTAGTAGTCGCGACTCTGGTACGCAGCTGCCTCGTCCAGTGCTCCGGACTTGTAGAGAGACAGGGTGGACGGCAGTTCAAGTGTCCCGGAGCTCCCTGCTGCAGCGCTGCCAGAGCAGCCTAGGCTCTCGCCTTCTAGCCCTTTGGTGTAACCTCCCTTGAAAGGGGAATACTCAGCAGTATCTTCAGTGCTCTTGCCTGCGCTGTCGTCTAGCAGAGAACCTTTGCATTCGGCCAATGGGGCACACGGAGTGGGACGCACAGCGGGTGGAACTCCCAAAACTGGGGCGTACATGCAATCCCCCCGAAGCTGTTCCCCTGGACTCAGATGCTCCAACGCCTCCACACCCAAGCCCATGGACACCGACACTGCCTTACACAGCTCCTTGGCGCTGTCAGAAATGGTCGAAGTGCCCCCTAAGTAATTGTCCTTGGAGGAAGTGGGAGCCCCCGAGGCCTCCCTCGCTCTCCCGCTGCTGCTGCCTTCGGATACTGCTTCCTGCTGCTGTTGCTGAAGGAGTTGCATGGTGCTGGCCTCGCTCAGGATGTCTTTAAGGTCGGCGGAGCAGCTGCTTAAGCCGGGGAAAGTGGGGCCCAGCAGAGACAACGTGGATGGGGCAGCTGAGTCATCCTCGTCCGGAGGTGCTGGCAGCTGCTGCGGCAGCCCCTTGCCGGCGGCCACGGCGGCTCCAGGCTCTGGGACGCAACCTCTCTCGGGGTGGCACTCCGGGGCTGACTGAGGCTGTGAAGGCTGCTGTTCCTCATCCAGGACCAGGTAGCCTGTGGGGCCTCTACGATGGGCTTGGGGAGAACCATCCTCACCCTGCTGCTGCTGCTGCTGTTGCCGGGGGCTAGTTTCTTGCTGCTGCTGCTGCTGCTGCTGCAAACTGGCGCCGGGAGGTGCTGCGCTCGCGGCCTCTGGGTGCCTGGGGCCCGGGTTCTGGATCACTTCGCGCACGCTCTGGAACAGATTCTGGAAAGCTCCTCGGTAGGTCTTGGACGGCGGCCGAGGGTAGACCCTCCCCAGCCCTAACTGCACCTCCATCCTTGAGCTTGGCTGAATCTTCCACCTACTTCCCTTACCCCGCCTCCCCTTCTCTTGCTCAGAAGAGTTCAACAGGCTGTGATGATGCGGTAGTCGCTGCAGCTAGCTGCCCACCTGCGGGAAGCTCCAGAGAAGGAAACTTGCGGGAGCAACCACGCAAAAAGCGCTCTGACAGCCTCAAAGTCTCCTGCAGAAGAAGACACACGGTGGACAAGATCTGCCCTGCTAGGCTCACAGTCTGTCTCTTAACACTTGAAGGGTAGATTCAAAAGATGCCCGAATCTTAAAAGAAAAAACAAAATCCTCCACCTTCCAAATTCAGTGTCCACTGAAGTAGGTGCAAATAAGAACTGAGTTATTATCTTTTTCTTTTATTTCGTTTTTTTGTTTTGTTTTGTTTTTGTTTGTTTTATTTTTTGGCTACTGAAGCCCTGACTGTCTTTTCATCTTTTGATCTCTGGCTCCGCACTCGGGGTGGGGAAAGCAGGAGGAAGTAGAGAGAGAGTGGGGGGAAACGGAGGGTTCTCTCCGCGTGCAGCCTAACCAGGCAGGTCGTGGCTGCAGTGCTGAAGCCGCTCCCCAGTCGCCTGGCTCCTAAGAGCCTTCTTTGCAATGTGCAGCTAGCTCGCCCGCTCGCAGCCAAAGGGAGTTACCTCTCTGCAAACTCGGGCTGGCAGCGCTGGGCCGACGGGGGAGGGAGGGTGGGGAGAGGGGCAGTAAGGGGGGTTGGCGGAGAGTAGCCGACTGAGGCAGCTGCGGGAGAGAAGACGCGGGGCGGGGGGGGGGGGGAGCAGGGTGGGGGGAGGCGGGGTGGAGAGGAGGAGGACAAAGGCAGCCGTCAGTCCTACCAGGCACTTTCCTTGCTTCCTCCGAGTCTTTAGCAGCTTTTAAAAACTTCACCGAAGAGGAAAGGGCAGCTCCGGGGCGGCGGCTTCGAAGTCGCCGCGCTGCAAAAGGCGTTGGCTGTCGCTGGAGCCGGGCTGGGGCTGTCGTGGTGCGTCCCTTCGGCTCCTGTACAGCACTGGAGCGGCTAGCTCGGCCGTTTTTCCCTCTGTCGCCTCCTCTGCCTCTGGGCTTGCTCCGGACCGTCCCGCTCTCCCAGCAAGCTGGCTCCCCGGGATCTCGGAGGGGGCGCTGGGAGGTGGAGAGCAAATGCAACAGTTTGCGAGTCGGGTCCCGCCCCCGCCGGGCCGGCCTCCTTGCCTTCCCACCTCCTTTTCCCTCCCCTCCCCTTTCTTTTTCTCCCCTCCCCTCATCGCGCGCTAACGCCTGCCTAGTGGCTTTGGAGAAACAAGTGCTGGCGCAGCGTGGGCGAGGGCAGGAGAGGCTAGCTGTAGCCCTGGAGGACCCCTGCTTCCTGAATAGCTCCTGCTTTGCTAAACCAAGCTTTAAGCGCCAGAGATCCAGATTTCCTGGAGGCCAGCACTCACCAAATTTGGTTCCAAAGCCCAATCTAAAAAACCAACGGGGTGTAGAGGAGGAGGGAGGAAAAGGACGATAGGAGTACCTGCTCCTAATGGCTGCCAGGGGTTCTTTTCAGGACTGATAAGAGCGTGCAGACGGGAGAGTCTCCTACAAACTGAGGAGCAAGCCATGACCAAGCCAGCAGATACTAGCTGAAACCTTAGATTCCGTCATAGGGATAGATCGGGCCTCCTGGCATTGTGCCATTTGCTCTAGGAACCCTCAGCCCCAAGAATCAGAGGTCATTTCTACCCTCTTCTCTGCCTTTCTTCCTGTCTGGAATTGCCTTTAACCATGCATTTCTCATCCAGACTTGCAAAGGCAAAACCACCCAGACAAGCAGGTAAACACGCAAACACTAAAAACACTTGCCATGTACGCATAGGCCCTCAATTTTGTGCAGAGCTTTGCAAAGGTTTGTGTTGTATGCAGCCGCTTGCTTTTCCAAGTTGCCTTTGCATATTTTAAACTTTCCAACCGGAACTATCCAAGGATAGAACCTATATAGGGCTGCTTTTCGCCTCTTGATGGACAGCCAGGCGTGGAGGATGATGTGGGTTATTGCAACTGCTCTTTTGTGGAGGAGGTCCCATAAGCCCTGTGTAAAGGTGGAGAGGCAGGTGGGAATGGAAAGAGAGAGAAAATGTAAAAGTAAACCTATAACGAAAACAGCTTTCTTTTATGTCAGTAGAGACCCTGGGCCTCCCTATGTTTTAAATTCCTTTGACTTCTGATTCTAGGGAGGCTGTCTGTTTCAAAAGTCATTCCGAGATTTTTGCCTGGGTCTCTTTCGCTTTTTGCCGTCTTCTACAGAGAAAAGACAGGTTGTAGCTTTGTTGTAGCTTTATCTTGTGCACAGCAAAACATCATAGGCATTTACTTACCTTGACCAAAGAAGGTAACTCAAACCTAAAGGCAAGGGAGACTGGATATGATAGGCTCTACTTCACAGATGAGCAGGCTGAAACAAGGACATAATTTTGTTCTATGTTCCACATTAGTAAAAACTAAACTAGTCTTCCAGCCCATTGCCATTTGAGCTAGACTCTAGACTCATCCGTCTCAATCTCAATGTTATTTGGGAAATGGCTATAAATGAACCTTCCAGAACACAAAGGCCTGAAGACCCTTTCACCTGAGGAGGTGAAAAATTGTTCCCTGAGATTTTAATGGCTACAGCCTTCCTTGAATATACCTCAACCATATGTAAGTAGAATGCATAGATACTTCAACCTTATTTGAATACTCATTGCAACATTTAATCCCACCACAACTTTCAACTAGCATTGCTCAATAGGAATTGAGTGGGCTGGCAGGATGGTAGAATGGAATTAACATAGGTCTCAGAGTCAGGAGAACTATTTGTCTACAGATTAACAGTGAAGGAAGGTGCAAAAATCACTGAATGAACAACGAACAGGAGTGAGGAGGACATACAGACACTAAGACACCTGAAAAAAATTAAGGTGAGAAATAATGCTCTGAAGTTACTCTGAATAAAAAGCAGTCTGGCATTCAAATCCGGGTCTGAAAGACTCCAAAGTTTATGTTGTTTCCACATCACCAACATTGTCTTCACAGTTTCCACATCTGAAAAGTGTTGCCAATATAAGCTACCTTCAGAAAGCTAGTATATCATTTAAAAGACGTAATGTGTATAGTACAAACTTGTAAACAGGAAAGCATTCAACAAATCTGAAGGATCACTATGTTATTTTTATTTTTAAAGATGGTGCTGTCAACAATTATATCATTATCAGGAAAAGTTAACTACTGTAAGCATATTAGGGCCACATACTTTATTTGGATTTTGAGCTGTGATCTTCTAGCTCAAATCTTATTTTCTTCCCATTGCTTTTAAGAACAAGAGACAATTATTGAATAATATTATATAAGTTCACCGTTTGTACCAGCTTTCTTCTTCTTTCTCCTCCTGTTCTTCTTTGCAGTTTTTTAGTAATCAAATGGAACCAGAGGTGTTCTCTCAGATTAGTCAGTTGGAGAGTAAGTTTCTGCTATAAGCTTCCTCTGCAACTTCAAGAGGGATTTATTAATGAAGTCTTCCCTAGATCTTTGCTCTGGAAAGCCAGGATGAGCTGACCTTTGGAAAATGGTGACCATAGGGTTTTATTTCCTAAGTATCTCACACATCTGCCCACTTATTTCATCTTTGCTGTTGCCAACCTAGTTCACTTCCAGAAGGCACCGTTCTCTTCCACCTGGAGCCCTGTAAACAGTCACCCTCCTTCCACTCTTTCCTAGAATCAGTTCTGCATTGTGCAGTCAGAGGGTTTTTTTTTAATAGCTGTACTGAGGTATAATTGATATATACAATAAGCTGCACATATTTAAAGTTGCATAAATTGATCATTTTTGATACACGCATGCATTCATGAAACCATCATTCAATCATGATAGTGAACATATCTATGATTCCAAAAGTTTCTATTGTGCCACTTTGTACATTTTCCCTCCACCTCTCCCATACTCCTCCTCAGGCAACCAGTGATCTGCTTTCGGTCAGTATAGATTGTTTTTCACTTTCCAGAGTTTTATATCAATGAAAATGTACGGCAGGTACTCTTTTTTTTTTTTTTTTTTTACTTGCATCTTTCACTGAGTACAATGCCTTTGATATACATTTAAGCTGTTATGTATATCACTAGTTCATTCTTCTTTATTGCTAAGTAGTATTCTATTGCATTGCTGTACCACACTCTGTTTATCCACACTTTTTATGAACATTTGGGTTCTTTTCAGTTTGGGGCTACTACAAATAAAGCTGCTATAAATATTTGTATAAACGTCTTTGTATGGATGTATTCTTTCATCTTTCATTTCAGGTAAATACTTAGCCACAGAATGGGTGAGTCACAGGGTAGGTATATACCTACTTGTATAAGAAACTTCCAAATCATCTTTCTAAGTGATTGTACCATTTTACATTTCCATCTCACCAATACTTGCTATGGTCAGTCTTTTTAATTTTAGTATTCTAATTAGAGGCGTCTTTCCCATTTAATTTTCATTTATCCCATGAATAAAGATGCAGAACATTTTTCATTGTGCTTATTTTACAATTGTATACTTTCTTTGATGAAGAGTGCAAATTTTTTCTCTCTTTTTTTTTGTTTTTTTAAATTGGGCTACTTGTAATTTATTATGGGGGTTTTAAGTTACGTATTCTGAACACAATTCATTATCAGAAATATGATTTAACAATATCTTATCTGTAGTTTGTCTTCATTATCATACCAGTGTCTTTTGAAGCACAAACATTTTAAATTCTGACGAAATCCAGCTCATCACTTTGTTCACTTATAGATTATGGTGTGAGATCTAATAAATCATTTTCAAACTCAAGACCACACAGATTCTCATCTGTGTTTTCTTCGAGAAGTTGTATAGCTGTCAGTTTTACATTTAGGTCTGTGATCCATTTTGAGTTAAGTTTTGTAGACAGATACTCAACTTTTTATACAGGTGTCCTATTGTTTTGGCACCATTTTTTTGAAAATACTATTCTCTCTCCACTTTGTTGCCTTTGAATCTTTATCAATAATTAACTCTTAATATATATTTGTATAGAAGGTTTTTTTAGAAAGTTTAATCTGGTCATATTATTTCCCTACTTACTCCTGTCACTGGCTCCCCATTGCTCTTAATAGAAAAGTCCAAAACATTAACCATACCCCACATGATCTGCCTCTCTGATCTCACCTCATACACCTTTTCTCCTATTTTCTGAGAGTCACTCACACTGGCCTTTATTCAGTTCCTCCAATGACCCCATAATCCTTCCTGCCTTTGCATATTCTGTTCCCTCTACCTGCAATGTTGGCTCATCCTTCTATTTATCTAGTTAATGCCTATGCATATCAGCACATGGGGAAGACTTCCTGAACTACCTAGGCTAGCTCAAGTCCCTCACCCACTCACCTTTTAATATATTTTAATAGCACGCAGTATTTCTCTGTTAGAGGACTTCTGACAGTCTGTTTTCCTCACTAAACTGTGTGTTTCCTAAGAGCAGGAATCATGTTGGTTTTTGTTCATCATTGATTCCTTAGGACTCAGCCTGGTGTGGGACATGGTCATTGTTTAATAAATATTTTTTTGAATAAATGAATGGATTTTATTTCCACAGAATTAAAATTCTGTTTCCAAACTGGGAGTTTGGTTTTAGGGGTTTGCCAAATGTCCTGTGATTTCAGCATATTTAGGAATGTAATAAACCTTTTTTCAACTTATGAACAAAGTAGAGAATCACTCCAATTCATGCACTGAACCAATATTTGTTAAGCATTTACTATTTGCCAGGCTCTGTGCTAGGCACTTGGAATTCACTGATCAATGGGACACTGTGGACCCTGTCTTTAAGGAGCTCATTCATGATCCAGGAAGGAGAGTGAAGAACAATTTAAATAATTACATTTGAACTAGGTTGGAGATGAAAAGAGGGGCTTATGAATAAACTTTCAGAGTTCTTGCCTCTGCTGATTTGTGGACGTCTGCTATTTCCTTTGCTTATATAGATGCTTATAAAGGACTACTTTCTCATCTCAATATTCTTTCTGTCCTCAGTGTTGAAGCCTTCATCTCATCTTATCCTTTCTCATAGCTCCAGCGCTGACTTCTCCCCTGGCTGCCCTCTTCCAGGCTATCCTCAACAAAATGAGAACAGAGAGTTCTTCCTTAAAAGACAACTCTGATAGCATCTGTCCTCTGCTCTATAACCTTCAATTACCTGCATCTGGGGTTTCAAACCCAAATGTCTCTTAAGTAACAAAAAAATGAGTGAAAAGAGTTTGGTATTAGAGAGATAAATGGGAGTGGTGGCAGCTGTAATCGACTAGGGAGCAGATGCCCCATGTAAAGTGGGCAGCCACTACTCAGCTCCAACTGATTGCTGTCAGTCAGGAATGTGGCCTCAATGTTCCAGATATTTCATTATCTTCAAGAACAGCAGTATTTCATATTTTAATGTGGCATCTCTTGATTTTTGAAAATGATAGCTACTAATTCAGATGGTTTAAAATCATGCAGGCCAAACCTCTGCAGGCCAAACAACACATGTCTGTTGATAAGAATCAGTTTGTGGGCTGCCAGTCTGCAACCACTGGCCTGCAGATTCATGTCCAAGTCCCATAGCCTAGCCTTTAAAGTCCATCACAATCAAGTTTCAATTTTTCTTTACAGTCTCTTCTGACACCTCTTCCTCCTACCAACCACCAATCTTTTTAGCCACATCAGACATCTTGGGCTCCCTCTGAATATACTCCACACTACTGAAGACCTGACTGTCTTTGGACCTTGCTGTTACCGTTTACTGAAATTTCATCCCCCCTCACTTCCTTCATGACCAAATTCAACTTATCTTTCAAACAACAGCCCAAATGTTGAATTCTTTGGGATTCAATATTGGGAATTCTTCTCTAAATTGATTAATCATAATTAAATTATATAGTACTTTATTTCTATCTCTTTTAAAATACTTATCACAACCAGATATGTATTCTAATTTTATAGATAGAGATCTATAGATACAGAAATAAATCTTTCCCCTCCACCAGGCAGTATCTCCCACCTTGTGCATTGCCGTTCCTTCATTTTCATTTTTTAAATTTGTTAACAAATGAGTGGAAATTTTCACTGTATGCCAGGCACTCTGCTAGACACTGGGACTAAGAGCTCTACATGTTTTGTTTAACCAAAATATAGGTATACAATATTATATTTATAGGTATACAAATATAGGTATACAATATTATATATAAATGCAGCGGGGCTCGTTGGCTCACGCCTGTAATCCCAGCACTTTGGGAGGCCAAGGCAGGCGGATCACGAGGTCAGGAGTTCGAGACCAGCCTGACCAACATGGTGAGACCCCGTCTCTACTAAAAATACAAAAATTAGCTGGGCATGGTGGTGCACACCTCTAATCCCACTACTCAGGAAACAGAGGCAGCAGAATCACTTGAACTTGGGAGGTGGAGGTTGCACTGAGCAGAGATCACACCACTGCTCTCCAGCCTGGGTGACAGAGCAAGAATCCATCTAAAAAAAAAAAAAAGAAAAAAAATTAAATGTAAATATGTTACAAAAGTTACATAAGAAAGAGAGAGGTTTGTCTATACTTCTGCCGTTTTACTTCTAATGATAACTTACTGGCAACCCACTGTGATATACTGGCATTGCAGAACATTGATAATTACACATTTTTGCGTAAGAAACCAAGCAGTTTTATTCCTACTTTATAGAGGGGCTAATTGAGGCTCAGAAATAATTTGCCCAAGGTTAGCCAGCTAATAAGAGGCAGGGCCAGTACTATGAACCTAGGTGTTCTATTAGAAAGCAACTGATCTCTTACCAATGTACTTCAACTACCTCTCTGATGTTATAGTGTGGTGCTCTGTTCATCCATAATATAAGAACCAGACATTAGGTAAGCAGGGACGTTATTGAATCTTTGTTATAGCAAGGCATTTTGTAACAGAGTTGTACAGTTACATTTGATGAAAAATAAAAATAATTTCCATTCTTATTTATATGCCATGTGACCTCTGTCTTAATCACTTAACCACTTTAAACATCATTTTACTTTTTTTCTAAAATGGAGATAATAACTTCTTTCTTGATGATTTGTTGTGAAAAGCTTAGTAATATGATGAATGCAAAGAAAATGCATAATAAAGATTATTTTAACTGTCTATTATGTGACAACATGTATATTGTGTAATTGTTATAATAGCTTTCCAAGTGAAATATTATTGTTTGTTATTATTCCCATTTTAAAGGTAACGATATTGAGACAGAGTTGAAGGTTGAAGCCTGGTCTGTTTGACACAAAACTGACTGTCATGTTGCTTCCCGGGCATTAGGCAACAGTTAATTACTGGTATCATCTGTGTAGTGCTATTTGCTTTTCAAAATGCCTAAGGATATTTGACCCCAAGTTCAGGTGCCAGGGATAACATTTGGGATTCAAAGTTTAAACTCCACATTTAAAAGATTTCAAAACATGTGAAGCAGAGGTCAACAGTTGAAAATTAGTTTAGCAAGGTCCCTCTTCCTCCCCACCCACATTTCACTCTTCCCCAGGAAAAAAGCTCTATCCCAGTCTACTCTAGAAATGTCCTTGGCAGTATTCTTTGCTGCAAAACGTATATTTGTAGATGGCAAAATACTGGGAATCTTGGCTCATATTCATTTAGGCTCCACCAGGTACTGAGGTGGGACTCAGTAGCTGCCAAAAGGGAAAATGACCATGAATCAAAGAACGTATGTCACCTTTGGGCCTTTAAGAATGGAGTATTCTGGGGAAATCGGCATAAGGCCAAAGATGCAATTGAGGCGAGTGCTATCTTTCACAGTAACAGAACCTCGCTGTAGAATTCAAAGGTACTAAATGATTGCTATCATATCCGTATTATTTCTCTGGTGAAATAATACAAATGATGAGGAGGAGTGCCTTCACGCTGTCTTTGCACCTTCACTCTCTGGCAGCAGTGATACCACCTGACTTTTGTAGAAGACATTGTGGTAGACAAAGAACATTTGCATGTAATACCTCAGTCAATTTTCATAGAGACTTTTGGAGTTAAGCACAGCATGCACTATTAGCTCTGTTGCAGAGAAGAGGAACCTGAACCTCTGAAAGCTTGAGTGACTCACCCAAGGTCGTTTAGCTATTCAGACGCAGAGAAATATGGGACACGCATTCTCCTTTGTCAGAATTCTTTTTTCCACACCAGGGTTTTAAGAAATTAGCCACACTCAGCAAGTGATCCCTGACCCCAGAGATACAAATTATTTGTTGCTAACTGAAAACTTTGGTTAGGGTTGGACTGGCTCTATCTTGACATAAGGACAAATTCTTTGTACTAATTTCCTGGCAGCTGCCTCTGGAAATGGGTGACAGTGAAGTCACATGGTGATAGCACTGACGATGTGTTGTAGGTGGAATCCTACAATTCCTTGCTAATGCCTTCCTCTACATGCCTAACAGAGAAGTTTGACATATCTCAGAAGCCCCTGAGGAAATGTCCCCAGCCCCCTTAGTTTCACCCTGATCCAGGGCAGATAACTACTTAGAATATCATGAATCAACTTGTGAACGTCAGAAGTTTCCTTAATTTCTGGCCAAGTAAAAATGCAACTTAAATAAAAAGAAGGGGCGTTATTCTCTCATAGTTTGGAAAGTACAGGGTTATCAGCAGAAATTCCTATACCTAATGAGTCACAAACAGTGCTTTGGTATTTGTCAGTTGAAAATCTGTTACTTTATTTAGATAGATGATTCAAGCTTTTGTATACTAAAAGTTTGAATTATTATGATCAAAGCCATGGAGAAAAATAAACAGTATTTTTCAACAGACCAAAACTGATTACATTCGCATAGAATTTCATAGAATACCAATTCTGGCTATATTCTTTCCTGAATCAACTTAATCTGGGACTAAAGCATATTCAAATACAACAATCAAATACTAGCTTATCAGAAACAGCTCCTTTGTCTCCCATTCAGCATTATCATCCCTTAGTCACCTGCTTTTCAATGCTGGCCAAAATGTAATTGTGTGCATTATGGCAGTGTCCAGAAAACATGGATGCAAAGCTGTTAAAAGCAGTTCCTGTCAAAGATGGCAAGCCAGGACAGCGATATGGACACAAAAGGAATACAATATCGCAAGGACTTTTAGTTTGTGTGTTCAGATTGAAATGAAAGGACCTTATCAAGGAATAACTAGGTTGTGCGTCTATTATCTATTATAGGATGTAAGTGATGGACTATTATAGCAGCTAACATTTATTATACACTGACTATGTGCTAGCCATTTGTCTTCTTGTTTTCTTTCTTTTCTCTCTTTCTCTCTCTCTCTTTCTTTCTTTCTTTCTTTCTTTCTTTCTTTCTTTCTTTCTTTCTTTCTTTCTTTCTTTCTTTCTTTCTTTCTTTGATGGAGTTTTGCTCTGTCGCCCAGGATGCTGGAGTGCTGTGGCACAATCTTGGCTCACTGCAGCCTCTGCCTCCCAGGTTCAAGTGATTCTCCTGGCTCAGCCTCCCGAGTAGCTGGGACTACAGGTGTGCACCACCATGCCCGGCTAATTTTTGTCTTTTTAGTAGAGATGGAGATTCACTATGTTGGCCAGACTGGTCTCGAATTCCTGACCTCAGTTGATCCACCCGCCTCAGCCTCCCAAAGTGCTGGGATTATAGGCGTAAGCCACCGTGCCCGGCCTAGCCATTCTTCTAAGAGCCTCAGATGAACTAACTCACTTAATATGAACATGAACTCAGCCATTCTTCTAACTGCTTTATGTGAATGAACTGAATCCTCACAACAATCCTATTAGAAAGGTACTATTATTAATTTTATTTTACAGATGAAGAAAGAGAAGCTCAGAGAATATAGCAACTTGTTGAAAGTCATACACGTAATAAGTAATAAAATCAGGATTGGAACCCCTGAACTTTTCTCTAGAGCTTATGTTATCCTAACTACTAAATGATATTTGTATGTCATCTGTGTGGGCCTTTTCTCTTAGTCAAAATGCACCTACTATGTGCTAAACACGCTCTCGAAAAGTTCATAATATAAAGTGAAGAATCGAAGTCATCATTTTTCAACATTCATGGAATAAACTTCTATTTTGTTGAAATATCAGAACAAGTGGTACACATACAGCAGTTTAGACTTTTCAAAGCTTCCCCCCCCATCTAATCCTAATACACTTTATGAGTTCAGCTGGGGAGGTTTTTCCTTTTTTCATCTGCTTTTCATTTTTCTAATTCATTTTCTCTTCTTTTCTCTTTTTCCCAATATACACTTCATTTTCAGTAAGGGGAATATTATATTATTTTAGCCTGGCCCCTGCAGCTCAACCTCAGGGCCTATTGCTAAAACCACTGTAGAACTAAGAGCTGGAACTGTTGTAGTTTGTAGTCCAGGAACCAGGGCTCCTGGAAAACCTGTCTGTTGTGCTGATGCCTGGTCTGTTCGTTTATTTGAGGATCATCGATTTTTCTTTCTCTATGTAGAAAGACCAAGGAAGTCCTCACTGACTCTTTGTTTCAGAACTCTGTACATACAAACCCCTTGGAATAGCCTCTAATTAGCCGAAGAGTATGGTAACACTGTTGACTGAACCACAACCACAAAAGTGTGCTTCTAGCACTTCTGTTGTTGCATCATAGTTCACATTGCCAACATAGATGGAAGCGACATCAGCCTTCATCTTCTCCTCAGTGGATTATCACTGGGCTAGCATTGTCTAGAGGTAGACTTATATTCATCTGCTTGTCTACTTCATTCTGTGGCTCCCAAAGCTTTTCAGCTTCTTCCTCTGTCTTCCTTATTTGAGCTCCGGGTCCTCAATGCTACCATACCCCAGATCATCCATGAATAGTCCTGGCTCCTCTTTCTCATCCTGACTGCCAGAGGCTCCTGATCCAGGACCAAGGCTTCCTCTTTTGGGGTCTGGTTCAGGCTCCGGCTTTAGCAGCAACTCCTCAAACTCCAGTTCCTCAGACTCCAGACTGTTCCCATAGTCCACTGCATCCTCCAAATCCCAATCCTGGCCTCCCTATGTGCCTGGGCAAAAGACGGTGCCATCACTGCCCTAGCCCAGAGCCTGGACACTTGCAACTGCAGCTACTGCTGCCACTCCAAGAAGGTATTTTTAATCTCATTTCATAGATGAGGAAACTGAGGCTCGTAAAGTTTAAATGGCTTGCTCAATTCCACACAGTTTGAAAATGTGTGGTAAAGACAAGATTCAACCAACTTCCTTATTCTTTATTTTCACTTTTTCTAAGAGATGGGGTTTTGCTATATTGCCCAGCCTGGACTCAAACTTTTAGGCTCAAGCAATTTTCCTGCCTCAGCCTCCCAAGTAGCTGGGGCTACAGGCACATGCCACTGTGCCCAGCTCAAGGTTCAGATATCTTCTGACTCCACAGCTTGTGCTCTCTGAACTACTGTATGCCATATTGCATGAATGTCTCAACCACCTTGGGCTCAGAATGGCTATGCTCAAATACTATGGCATTGGCTTTAGTTGGTTAGAGGGAACATTTTGACTTCTTTAACCTGCCATCTTTATCTGTGATAATTACTAGCTCAAAGTCAAGATGTTCCACACTGGACTGAGACAACAAAAGTCATGAACAATCTAAAATCATAATACCTTAATATGTGTTTTAGCTCTGATATTGATCACTGATAAATATTTGAGTTGCTTTGTGCCTCAGTTTCTACAGGTTTCTTAACGATGGAAATAGCACCTGGCCTACAACTTCTGCCATTAGAAAATCATATGTGAACAAGTAATAACACAAATCAAAGAAGAAAATACTTGTATAATAGTAAGATTGTGTGAATGTAAAAGATCATTAATGACTTGTATTGGTTTTCATAAATATGGAGTTTTATTAACTAGGAATCCTGGTTGCAAGAGAAGCCCAGTTGAATTCACTTAAGCAAAAAGAAAAATGTAATAACTTAGCCTACAGATCTGGTTGTAACTAAGCCTACAAAGATGTCTCACAGAACAAGAATTCTACTGGGCCTCAGATGCCATTGGAATAGGGACTGAATGCTTTCAGGACTCTTTCTCTCCCTCCATTGTCTCTACTTCTCTTGGCATGTCTTGTCTTCTCTCCACTGACCACTTTCTTTATTCTAAGTCCACATGGGAGAAAATGGCCATTGCTAACAGTGCTAAACTCAAATTAAGAACCAAACTAAGCTGAAATCTCTTGGTCCAAAAGTCCAAGTGAGGACTTATTGTACAAGCTTGGATCAGATGTCCATATTTTCGCCAATTAATTAGCACCATAGAGTGGAATCTCATTGTAGGAACATCTTAGACCTCAGTAACCATGTAAATGAGGGGGTTCCTTTTGGAAAAATTGAGGGATAGTTTCCTTAAACGGGAGTTTCTGAGAAGACAATCAAATAAATAGATTTCATTTACAGAGTCAGAAAGTACACATTTTTGAGAACTACTACAGCCTGAGGACCTTATTAGTGAGATTTAAAGATGAGTTTTTCTGTGTATATCAATTGATCTGTTTTCTCTCTTAACCCTATCAATGATCCATAAAATATCTATGCTTTGAGGCTGCTAAACGGCATTTCCAGAGATAATGATAAACACTTTGTCATCTTCTTCCTTTACAGAAGAATAGATGAATGACTACTGTTCTAGGGAACATAATATGAGAAGTCTTTTAGCTGTGACATTTTATGTTTTTTCTATTTTAAGTATCCTATAGTGGCAACAGCCTTCATCCACCTGGTATGATTTCCAAGGAACTTGAGCTTTATTGATATTCCCCAGAATACTACCATTAATTTTCTGTTTGTTGTAAGGCTAAGCCTTCAATTCAATGCCCCTTTCCTTAGGAGTGGTCACCTATAAAATTTTTGCAGTCATTGGCACATCAATACGATTGAATTGACCTGATCATTTCCTTAGAGCATATTTACTTAGAGAGGGGAACAAGGAGAACATTTGGAAGGCAATGAAAATGTGGGCTTCTGGTCAGGGAAAACAGGAAAGTTGAGTACAAGAAGTAATGACTGGAGGCTCAAAAGACAAAGGTTTTCTCCTTCACCATTACAGAGGTACACCTTCCCAGCTGTACAAAGTGCCTGGATACCACCAGCAACTGGGCTAATGCTGTTGCTGACATTCTCATATCCTTCAGTCTTATCAGACTCCTGGTCAGGATTCTGTAATAAGATGCTCTCTGGTACCTACAGCTAGCAACCCATGCCTTTGAGCTCCCCTGCCCTTGGGATCAAATAGGAACACAGCTACTAACAATTTCATCAGTATAGTAATATACTGTTTATAAGAATTCTTCTGTGTGTTATCTAATCTGATCTTCACAACTTCCCTATAAAGTATGTTGGGCAATGACTATTCTTCCATTGAGGAAACTGAGGATCAGTTGAATTAAATATTACAGGCACAAAGCAGGTATATGTCAAAAAGACCTAGCCTGTTCACTCTACAAAAATAAGGATCCTGTATGCTTTGTTTATTGCTCTTATCTCTGGCCCCTTTCACCAAGCTAGACATTTAGGAGGAACTCAATTGCAATTTGTTGAATGAATAAATTAATTTTCTTCACTTGGACTCATATCTTCTCTGACTCTCAAACTTATGCTCTATATTGTCAGGGAAGCAAACAAGAAATTATATTTGAGGAACACCTTAGGCCCTATATATACATATTTTATTTAATCCTCATCAGAATTCTGCAAAGTAGGGATTATTCTTTCTCTCTGAGGTTCAGAGAGGTGTAACTTCTCACAGCTGGGAACTTACATAGCTGGTATTTGAACCCAGGCATCTTGGCTCCATAGCCCTCAAGACTGCATTCATATAGAATTGCAATATCATTTCCCCTCATTTCCCAGAGTCAGAATGAGAGGAAAATGAATGCATACAAGTCACCAAAGAGATTGAAATGCTGTCCAAAGTGAGAGACAATCATTAATATTGCTGGCTCATTCTGTCAAATTTTATTTTTCCTTGATCAAAATTTACCTTTCCCAAACCCATTTCCTCCAAGAAGCTCACCTTAAGTGTGAAGGATTTACAGTGCCTCAAGTCACCCACCTGCTGACTCAGGCCCTTCTAAACTTCCAATAAGCTGAAATGAAAGAAAGTTTTCCATTTGTATATTTTGTTTTCAAAGTCTTTCTGGACAGAGGTTATGCCTTTGATTGGTTTATAGAAATAACCACCATTCAATGATGAAACTCAATGATTATTAAATAAAGCCATTTACTCAGTGGTAGATAGCAATAACAGCAACAGCAATAGTTTTTTAATCACTTCTATGTGTATTGTGCTTTGCAGTTTATAAAGTGCTGTCACTTTCAGTAACTCAGTTCAGGACCTTTGTCTCCCACTCTCATACCTGTTTATCACTCTTTTCAATCCTTAAAACCAGCTGTGTTTTCACTTATCACATTTTGTTCAGAAGTTTGTATCTGTATTGGACTATTGGTCCAAAACCAGCGATGCCCGACCTGGATTTTCAACACCTTGGGAAGCTTTCGTTCACATTATTTCTTCTCCTTGAAATGCCCTTCTTCCTCTTCCTACTCCTTTTATTAGACTCTTACCTGTCTTCCAAGGCTCAGCTCAAAGTTTACATTTTCTGTGAAGCATACCAGATCCACTCCAACTCACAGTGCTCTTGTCCTTCTCCGAAGACCTGGAACACTTCTACCACTCACTTGGCACTTAGCAGAGTATGCCTAATGTTATTGATATTTTGTATACATCCTTACTATCCAGCAAACAATTGGTGTTCAATAAATTTTGGCTGATCATATTGCCAGTGATCCCAGTAATGTACTAATGTACCATGAATTTTCCCAAATACATGGAAATGAAATTTATTTCAATTAAAAAATATACAATGCTTACTTTTGTTCATGTTTCACTTGCTGATATTGCTCACTCTATACAGCATGTAATAGAGAGAACCTTGGATGTAGAATGATAGACGTGAGTTGGAACTCTAGATTAGTCATTTTTAGCTCTGTGAGCTTAAATCCCTTTACCTTTCTCTCTCTCTCTCTCTCTCTCTCTCTCTCTCTCTCTCTCTCTCTCTCTGTGTGTGTGTATATATATATATATATATATATATTTATATTTATATTTATATTTATATTTTTTTTCAGTTTTCTCATTATTATAAAGAGGCTAGAAATACCTTACCTACACTGTGCCTGGCAGGTAGCAGACCCCCAATAAATATCTTGTAAAACACAGAATCAACACTTATTTATTTTTTTCTTCAACTTTTATTTTAAGTTCCAGGGTACATATGCAGGATGTGTGGATTTGTTACACAGGTAAATGTGTGCCATGGTGGTGTGCTGCACAGATCAACCCATCACCTAGGTATTAAGCCCAGCATCCATTAGCTGTTCTTCCTGATGCTCCCCCAACCCCCACAACAGGCACCAATGTGTGTTGTTCCCCTCATGTGTCCATGTGTTCTCATGGTTCAGCTCCCACTTATAAGTGAGAACATGCAGTGTTTGGTTTTCTGTTCCTGCATTAGTTAGCTGAGGATAATCGCTTCCAGCTCCATCCATGCCCCTGTAAAGGACATAATCTTGTTCCTATTTTATGGCTGCATTGTAAAGAATGAATACTTATTTCATAGGGTGGATATTATAGCTTGAATGTTTTTGTCCCCTCTAAAATTTACATTGAAACTTAATCTCCAATGCAAAGACACTGGGAGCTGTGCCCTTTGGAAGGTGATTGAGGGCTTTGTCCTTATGCATTAAGTTAGGTACCCTTATAAAAGGGCTTGATGGAGAGAGTTCATCCCCTTTTCTTGCTTGTCTGCCTTCTGCCATATGAGACCACAGCATTTCTCCTTTCCAGAGGATGCAGTGTCCAAGGTGCCATCTTGGAAGCAGAGACACACTCTCACCAGACAATGAAGCTGTCATTATAAATGAACCTGTCTCAATAAAGTTTGAGAACTACTGTCCTATGGCATCATAAGCTTCTACACCCAGGCAAGAGAAGAACAAAGAGAGAATAGGAAAGGTGCACCTGCTTTTTAAGTGCTGTAGCCAGTAAGTGACAAATGTCACCTTTTTCATATTGCATTAGTAAAAACTGATTATATGCCATGCCTGCTCACTTCTCAGCAATAATTTTTATATTATAGAGATGTACTAATCAAATAATCATGCCCACTCATAATAAGATTGCAATTATATTAAGAGAAACAAAGAAAGATACCAGTGCCCTTAGTGTATGAAAAGGAGGCTTGCTATGGACAGTGAAGTTAGAGGTTTCTCTAAAAAATGACCACAGAGCTAAGATTTGAGGCATTAGTAGAACTAGGCAAAGATAGGTAGGAAAAACTTTCAAAACAAAGAGAATAGCATGTGTAAAGGCCCTGACCATACACTACAGCATGGTTATTAAAAGAATCAAGATGATTTATGCAAAAGAGAATTGGAACAGTGAAGCATTGTGCAAATGCTATCATTTTAAATGGTCATTATTATTTATTTTCATACTCGCCTCTGAAATCCTGCAACTCATTTCTCTGGGCTCAACTGATCCAACTTTTTCCAACCTGGAAGGGAAAATGGGATAGGGTTATAGAAATTTGAAGGTATTGAAAAATGAGTCAGAAAAGAACCCGAGCTCTGTTTTCACATTAAATAAAAAACATGCAAATTAAGTACTCACTGACATATTCTATTAGCCATTACTTTTGTAAACGTTGTTAAGCTTTTCCCCTTTGCTGCCAGTCAGCTAGAAAAGGTCCTGGTAATATCTTTAATTCATATACTTATCCATCTCTCTATCTATACTTTTACTTACCTGACTTGTGCCATTGTGACTTTGGTTTCACATAAAAATAACTACCTTTCCTAGACTGGAAAATATCAGACAGCAGATCTCCTTGGACATGAATGAATATGTATCCTATGGAGTTTTACTTACAAGATTCATTTTGTGAAATATTTTATATGGGCTTTCATGAGTTACTGAGGCTAGACAAAGTCAAACCAATGCAACCCAAAATGCCCCTGTAGTCCTCCTATTGCCCCATTCTTTGGATACCCAAATTAGAAAAAAATATTATATATATGTAATATGCATATTATATATAATAACATATATGTATATAATATACATATATACAAATATATAATATAAATACATATATAATTAAATGTTTCTATTTAAAAGCGTCTCTATTTCTGTCTCAGTCTCTATATGAAGACAGAGAGAATATATATATATTATATTTTCCAAATAAAGAGATAGAAACCAAGACAGAGAAATGTGTATGGTTACATATATTTATTATTTATATAATATATATAAATCTATATTATTTATATAATATAAATATATGCTTATATATAATGTATATGTTAATATGTTAGTATATGTAACATATATAGAGACACTGATTTATATATGTATGTATACTGTATATGTGTATATATGAAATAAATATTTAATAAATATGAAATATTTATTTTATATTTCATAAATATATATTATATATATAAAGAGAGAGAGACAGAAATAGAGAAATAGACACACACACATATATAAACAGAGATAGATACAGAGAAATAGAGACACAGAGAAAGATCTGTGTTTTCAATCTGGGTGAGGAAGTCAGAAATGTCTCTTAGATACCATTTGCAGTATTCATCTACCACAGAGACATGGTATTTCTTCTAGACCCACATGCTTTATACATTCCCTTGCCATAGCCTCTGTACCCTTCTAGGGCAAGGAATGTGGACCATATGACTGACATAATCCTAGAGACTTGGATCTGAAATGGGAGGGAGATTGGTAATCTTTCATAAGATCAGTTAGATTAATATACAGTTTGGGACACTGAAATCCAGAAATAGGGAAGGATGACTGCAGTAAGTCAACAGCAGGATGTAGATTGAAATCCCAAGCCCTATCTCAACCCTCCACTCCTCACCCCTCATTGGTGCTCTTTCTAATACAGCCCACTGGATAACAATTAAACTTCTCTAGTGTCAAAGTGACTGGAGTTAGGGTTAGGGTTAAGGTTAGGGCTTTAAATGAGTGAAGAGGTTTGTGTGGCTAGAGCAGAGAGTGAGTTGAGAAGAGAATTTTAGGTTACAGCAGCTTGTAGAGAACCAAACCAATGAATTCTGGCTTTATTCCGTAGCCTTCTGGAAAACATTGCACATTTTTAAGTAAAATTGTGACATAGATTTGTTTATTCATTCATGCACTTGCTGCACTCCAAAGGATCTTTCAACTGACTGATTGTCCCTGCTTAAAATTGCTAACTCGGTCCCCATTAGCTTTAGATAGAAGCTAAGCTTCTTAATGTGGCATCTGAGACTCCTATGGCTAGGTCCCATCCACCTTCCTCTCTAGCCTCATCTTCCATCCCTCCAAGCCTTGCACTCTAAGGTTTACTTACCCTGACTCATAATTTCCTGAGCATAGAGTGCTGTAAGAGATCTCCTTCCTTGCCTTTGCCTTTTCTGCTTCTTCTTTGGCATTTATTTCTCACTGTTTTCCCCCTAACTACTTTGAACCCTACCTGACTCTCTCTTTTACAGGAAGTCTTCCCTGATGCCCCTAGGTTGTGTTGGATGCTCCCCCTCAGTGCTTTCAAGGCATCCAATCTCATTTCTAGCCTATAATTAATCACATTATATAGAAAGCATCTGTTTACTTCTCTGGTTTCGTAAACAGCATTTGAGCTTCTGAAGGGCAGGGAGTAGACTCAGTCCACTTTGTCCCCCCAGTTCTTAGTACTGGCTTGGCACAGAGTGATTGACTCAGTAGGGCATGTTGAAATAGACTGAGAGTTGACCAGTTTGAGACCTTTGGTAGCCATCTATGTTTCTATGACTCTTTGAAATCAATTCAGGACTCTAATGCCTCAGAGCCAAGGGCCTAAGTCAATATAGGACCTCAAGCTATGTCTGAGGGGCTTCTAAAATCAGATTATCTTAATAAAGTCAACTAGTTGTGGATAAGATAAGGCTGGCAGCTGAATTTTAACATTATGCAGGCATCCAGGCACAGCTAAAAGCCAGGAGTTGAAGAAACACCTTCTTTCCTCCACCCTTTGCCCTGACACAAATGTTGAGGTGACCTGGTTTAGCCAGGCTTACAGCCCGCCCAAGTGGCTGATCAGGGAGGTGAGACTAGCCATAGAGTTGACTGGATATATTCCCAGTCCCAAATTTGGGTTGAGGCTAAAGTCCCAAGCCAACCACAAACTGTCTTACACTGCTGCAACTCCCTGTTCTCAAAGTGTTGTTTCAAAGAGGGATATTCTGAACACGCCACAGTTACACCTAATGTGGAATTAGAAACATAGATTTGCCCCAACTCCCTTTCAGGGGAGAGGGTAGAGCTCCCTCAGAAACCCTGGGGAAAATAAACTCAGAATCAACTTCCTCCGTTCCCCACAACTTTTACTTCTAGCTAGTGCATTCACAGCACCAGAATAACAGGACAGAAAATGGTAACAAAATCAGTTATCTGGCCGTAGAAACCAAATATATAAAACTACTGTGATTTTTATTTTTCTCCCGTGTCTGTTTTTTTTTTTTTTTTTTTTTTTTTTTTTTTTTTTTTTTTTTTTTCAGATTTCAGTCAAACAGGTTTCTGTGTGCAAACAAAATCAAAATGCCAGCCCCAGGCCAGGTTATGAGAGCACTTTAAGCATGCACCTCATAATAGTATGTTTTCCTGCAAAGAATTATTTCCAGAGTAAGATATGTGTATGACAGAATGGTGGAGTTGGGTTGAGGGAGTATACTGAGGGCCAAAGAGGTGAAACAGTCAGTACCTTTCCTCTAAGGCAACCCAGGAATTCAGTATTGGAGCTGGGCAAAATCCCATCAGATGTTACAGTCTCTTTTTTTGGCTTTTGCTATTTCACCAAAAGGAAAGTACAGCCACCCAGATACCACGAATCTGTCAAAGATAACATTGCATGGTGGTGGCAGTTCTGGGAGGAGGTCTAGACCCCACAATTTCTTGTTCTATCCATGTCTAGTGTTTTCTCTACCCACCAAGGATTTAATCTTCAAAGTATTTTTTTACAAATATTAACCAATGAAGGTTCTGATCCCATCATGTGGGTTTAGAGCAGCAGTCATGCACTGATCTAGTGAATACAGGAGACATGGCAAAAAGCCAAGATGGGTTGTTAACTTTGGCAAAGGCAATCTGGGACTTTGTCAGGAGAGGTCAATGAGGATCACAGAAATAGCGTCCTTTTGAAAAATGGATGAAAGGTCACATATCATTTCTCTGTTTCTAGGCACTTATGACCTAAACTAGTAAAGTCTCCTAATGGTTCTCTAGCATCATTTGGTGACTTTTGTTTTTTCTCCCTACAGCATGCCACAATGTAATCAGCACATAAGGGACTATAGTATAATAAGCATTAAACTCATTAGGTTTTCAATAAAGGGACAGTTTGCATTTGAGAATCACCAATGTGTTCTTGTCTCTGTTTAAGCAGGGAGTAGGGATGGCTTTGTAGGCAAGTGACCTGTGGTGTCGCACAAAGCCCCACTATTAGTTTCATGATCCATTATCCCCATCATGAAATTTTAATAATTTTATATTAGAAGTCTCACATTTTCATTTGAACTGCACCCCTTGGCAATTTACATAACCAGTCCTAGCCACTTTACCTCCTCTCTGACCCTTCTCATCTCTGTATTACTGAAAATATACACTGTCAATTCTGAGCCCCATCAAGCATGGGAAGTACAAGAAGAAGTATTATGAAATTTTAAAGACATGTCTGAGACCTTGCAAATCTGAAACTCTTCTCTCAGATCGTATGCTGCAGTGAGAACAGGTGTTGATGATTTCAGTTTAGATGCAGCTTAGGGAAGTTATGGCCAGATATGAGGATCTGTGAAAAGACAAACTACCCCAGTGCTTCGTATTTAATCTCTAGTCATTCCCATTTTGAACTACTCAGGGTACACATTGAAACAAGGAGAAGTACTTAAGTGCCAAGCTTCCAGGTCCTGCCAGCACTGTGAAAGGCAAACGCGACTTTTTCCCCTTTGTACTTTCATTAGTGGGAAAGGTTCTGGAAACTGGTGCTGGCAGAGATTTGGAGTGGTGCAGGAGGCAGAGCCCAATCCATCTCAGTCTTTCACAGCTGTCTTGGCTCCTGACAACTGCAAAATTTGTTTTGGGGAAGTATGCAACTCTGACTCCAAACAAGCCTCAAAAGAAAGAGGACCCTGGGAAGCCAATTGCATAGTGTTTAGTTCCTGACGGTAAGCCTTCTTGATGGCCAATAATTCTTCATCAGAGGATGTTCATTCTAAACATGACAATTAAACTGGTGCTACTTGGCTCATTCCCTGGGGTAAAATAGCAGCATGAGGGTCTAAGGACATGACAATATTAACTGCTGTGGAGGTTTGAAGGCATTATTCCCTTGGAGTGGACAATTGAGGCTTTAATCCATGCACAAGAGAAGGGGAGGAGAGTCAGCCTCCTAAAGCCTTTCACAGCTTTCATTTTTAAAAATTAGCCTTAACTTACAGTTTTTATATTTACACACTTGTCCTAGATACATGTGAGAGTCTTTTCTGGCTATGCAATGCTGATTACTAGCTGTAGAAAATGATGATCCTGAGAAAGCTCAGCCCAGCTCCGTAAGTCTCGGAATCCACACCGAAGTTTTTCTATTTGGGTTCCAAGCCATATTTCCAACATTTTAGGAGATCTAGCGTGTGTTTGGTGCTTTGGGATCATCTTGGCAAAGTTACATTGAAGAGAGAAAACTTAGAACTGTTGATCTTCCAGGTAGAGTGAAAGGAAGAAACAGAAGACCAGACTTTTGTGGCCAGTGTCTTCTGTGTAGCAAGTATGTGACCTTTCATCTCTCAGAACCTCAACTTGATTATCTGTCAAGTGGGAATGTTGATCCCTTTTTCTACCTGCCATGTTGTCAAAGGTATTTGAACCAGAGCAACTTCATCTTGAATAAGGGCTAGGTAAAATAAGGTTGAGACCTACTGGGCTGCGTTCCCAAACAGTCAGGCATCCTAAGTCACAGGATGAGATAAGAGGTCAGCACAAGATACGGGTCATAAAGACCTTGCTGATAAAGCAGATTGCAGTAAAGAAGTTGGCTAAAACCCACCAAAACCAGGATGGCAATGAGAGTAACCTCTGGTCGTCCTCACGGCTACACTCCCACCAGCGCCATGACATTTTACAAATGCCTTGGCAACATCAGGAAGTTACCCTATGTGATCTAAAAAGGTGAGGTATGAATAATCCATCCCTTGTTTAGCATATCTTCAAGAAATAACCATAAAAATGGGCAACCAGCAGGCCTCGGGGCTGCCCCACCTATGGAGTAGCCATTCTCTTATTCCTTTATCTTCTTAATAAACTTGCTTTCACTTTACTCTATGGACTTGCCCCTAATTCTTTCTTGAACGAGATCCAAGAACCATCTCTTGGGGTCTGCATTGGGACCTCTTTCTGGTAACAATATCAGTTGTTGTGATGAGCAAATAAGATCATTATTTTTTTTCAATAAATATTTATACTTGAATGTACAAGATGCTAACTTAAACATAAAGGGACAGAGGCTAAATAATTGTACAAGGAAAGAACTGTGAAGTATCACAGGAGGAAGAGGTTGCTGTCAGCTGAAGGAATCATGGAAGGTTTCATGGAGCTGGAACCTATGAGATGACATTCTGACATTGAAGAGTGAGCAGATTTTCTCAGGAGAAGATGGGTACAGGTTGGGATTGTGGGACGAGCAGGTGTAGCATCAACAAAGATAAAGGCTTCAGGAAAGCACAGCTTGTATGTTTGTGTGTGTGTGTCTGTGTGTGTTTGTGTGTGTGTGTGTGTGTGTGTGTGTGTGAGAGAGAGAGAGAGAGAGAGAGAGAGAGAGAGAAAGAGAAAGAGAGAGAGAGAAAAAAATGAAATGGAGACAGAGTGAGAAGTTCACATAGAATGGAACACAAAGTGAAGGGTCAGACTTGCTCAAAGCCCCAAAACAAACATGTCAGATACTCTGTAAATGCCTTTTTATTTTGCCTGGATCACTGGCTTTAGAGAAAACAGGAAACAGTAGTAATCTTGTGTCATCTCATAATTCCTATTGTCATCAGGCCTTGTCTGTTTCACTCATGCCTTGTAGAAAAAGTGGCTTGGGAACCACCTGTTCCTAGCTACCATACTCAGAAGGAGGCAAGAAGCCAGTTTGAGTACTAAGATCTGTAGTTCATTAACATCAAGTAAAAAATGGACATTCACTTGGTATATTGGTGGGTCTCAGACAGCCACTGGTTTTCTTTTGGCACACTTAGGCCAAAGGTCACCATTTGACATTCTCTACAAATACACAGTGCAGTTAGTCTCAACTCCACCTCTAATTCATTGTGAGATTTTGGACAGGATACTGTGCCTTTATGAGTCTCTGGTTCTCATCTGGAAATCTTTTGCTAAAGTTAAGGAATGATTTAACAGGGAATCCCATTAACATTTAAATGTAAAGAATCTGTCAGTATATAAGAATGTGTATAGAAAAGGGGTTGAGGCAACAGGGAATTCCATTAACATCTAAATATAAAGAATCACAGCAAAAGAAAATACCATCAGAGTGAACAGGCAACCTACAGAATGGGAGAAAATTTTTGCAATCTACTCATCTGACAAAGGGCTAATATCCAGAACCTACAAAGAACTCAAACAAATTTACAAGAAAAAAACAAACAACCCCATCAAAAAGTGGGCAAAGGATATGAACAGACATTTCTCAAAAGAAGAAATTCATACAGCCAACAGACACATGAAAAAATGTTCATCATCACTCGCCATCAGAGAAATGCAAATCAAAACCACAATGAGATACCATGTCACACCAGTTAGAATGGCAATCATTAAAAAGTCAGGAAACAATAGGTGCTGGAGAGCATGTGGAGAAATAGGAACACTTTTACACTGTTGGTGGGATTGTAAACTAGATCAACCATTATGGAAAACAGTATGGCGATTCTTCTAGGATCTAGAACTAGATGTATCATATGACCCAGCCATCCCATTACTGGGTATATACCCAAAGGATTATAAATCATGCTGCTATAAAGACACATGCACACGTATGTTTATTGTGGCACTATTCACAATAGCAAAGACTTGGAATCAAGCCAAATGTCCATCAGTGACAGACTGGATTAAGAAAATGTGGCACATATACACCATGGAATACTATGCAGCCATCAAAAAGGATGAGTTTGTGTCCTTTGTAGGGACATGGATGCAGCTGGAAACCATCATTCTTAGCAAACTATCACAAGAACAGAAAACCAAACAGCGCATGTTCTCACTCATAGGTGGGAACTGAACAATGAGATCACTTGGACTCGGGAAGGGGAACATCACACACCGGGGCCTATCACAGGGAGGGGGGAGGGGGGAGGGATTGCATTGGGAGTTATACCTGATGTAAATGACGAGTTGATGGGTGCTGACGAGTTGATGGGTGCAGCACAGCAACATGGCACAAGTATACATATGTAACAAACCTGCACGTTATGCACATGTACCCTAGAACTTAAAGTATAGTAATAATAAAAAATAAATAAATTAAAAAAAGAAAACACTTATTGCTACTCAAAAAAAAAAAAAAGAATGTATATATCATTTTGTATTTGGAAACTTTGCTGAATTCTTCTATCAGTTCTAGGAGCTTTTAGGAGGAGTCTTTTGGGTTTTCTAGGTATACAATCATATGATCAGCAAACAGCAGCAGTTTGACTTCCTCTTTACAGATTTGGATGCCCTTTATTTCTTTCTCTTTTCTGATTGCTCTAACTAGGACTTCCAGTACTATGTTGAACAGAAATGGTGAGAGTGGGCATCCTTATCTTGTTCTCAGAGGGAATGCTTTCAACTTTTCTCCATTCAGTATTATGTTGGCTGTGGGATTGCCATGGATGGCTTTTATTTCATTGAGGTATGCCCCTTGTATGCCTGTTTTGCTAGGAGTTTTAATCATAAAGGGATGCTGGATTTTGTCAAATGTTTTTTCTGCATCTTTTGAGACAATCATGTGATTTTTGTTTTTAATTTTGTTACATGGTATATCACATGTATTGACTTGTGTATGTTAAACCATTCCTGCGTCCTTGGTATGAAACCCACTTGATCATGATGAATTATCTTTTTGATATGTTGTTGGATTATGTTGACTAGCATTTCTTTTGTATTTTTTTGTTTCAATTTCATTTAGTTCTGCTCTGATCTTGGTTATTTCCTTTCTTCTGCTGCAGTTGAGTTTGGTTTGTTCTTGTTTCTCTAGTTCCTTTAGGTGTGACCTTAGATTGTCTGTTTGTGCTCTTTCAAACTTTTTGATATAGGCATTTAGGGCTATGAGCTTTCCTCTTAGCACTGCCTTTGCTCTGTCCCAGAGGTTTTGATAGGTTGTGTCACTATTGTCATTCAGCTCAAAGAATTTTTAAATTTTCATCTTGATTTCATTGTTGACACAGTGATCATTCAGGAGCAGGTTATTTAATTTCCATGTACTTGCATGATTTTGAAGGTTCTTTTTGGAGTGGATTTCAATTTTATTCCACTATCAGTAGCTATCCTATACACCAACAGTGACCAAACTGATAATTAAATCAGTAACTCAACTCCTGTTACAATAACTGCAAAAAATACAATATGATACGATACGATATGATATGATATGATACGATTCGATATCATGCAATACAATACAATACAATACAATACAATACAATACAATACAATACAATACAATACAGTACAATACTTAGGAATATACCTAACCAAGGAGGTGAAAGACCTCTGCAAGGAAAACTACAAAACACTGGTGAAAATAATCATAGACAATACAAATAAATAAAACACATCCCATGCTCGTGGATGGGTAGAATCAGTATTGCGAAAATGACTATACTGCCAAAAACAATCCACAGATTCAAAGAAATTCCCATCAAAATGCCATAATAATTCCTCACAGAACTAGAAAAAACAATCCTAAAAGTAATATGGAACTAAAAAAGAGCCCACATAGCCAAAGAAAGGCTAAGTAAAAGAACAAATCTGGAGGCATCACGTTACCTGATTTCAAACTATACTATAATGTCATAGTAACCAAAACAGTGCGGTACTGGTATAAAAATAGACACACAGACCAATGGAACAGAATAGAGGACCCAGAAATAAACCCAAACAGTTACAGCCAACTGATCTTCAACAAAGCAAACACAAACATAAATTGGGGGAAGGACACCCGATTCAACAAATGGTGCTGGGATAATTGGAAAGCCACGTGTAGGAGAATGAAACTGGATCCTCATCTCTCACCTTACACAAAAATCAACACAAGATGGATCAAGGACTTAAATCTAAGACCTGAAACTGTGAAAATTCTAGAAGATAATATCAGAAAAACTCTTCTAGACATTGGCTTAGGCAAGGATTTCATGACCAAGAACACAAAAGCAAACGCATTAAAAACAAAGATAAATAGCTGAGACTTAATTAAACTAAAGAGCTTTTGCACAGCAAAAGGAACAGTCAGCAGAGTAAACAGACAACTCACAAAGTGGGCGAAAGTCTTCACAATCAGTACATCTGACAAAGGACTAACATCCAGAATGTCCAATGAACTCAGACAAATTAGCAAGAAAAAAAAATCCCATCAAAAAGTTGGCTAAGGACACAAATAGACAATTCCCAAAAGAAGATATACAAATGACCAACAAACATATGAAAAAATGCTCAACATCACTAAGGATCAGGAAAATGTAAATCAAAACTGCAATGCGATAGATACCATCTTACTCCTGCAAGAATGGCCATAATCAGAAAACCAAAAAATAATAGATGTTGGCATGGATACAGTGAACAAAAACACTTCTACACTGCTGGTGGGAATGTAAACTAGTACAACTATTGTAGAAAACAGTATGGAGAATCTTCAAAGAACTAAAAGTAGAACTATCATTTGATCCAGCAATCCCACTACTGGCTATATATCCAGAGGAAAATAAGTTATAATATGAAACAGATACCTGCTCATGCATAATTATAGCAGCACAATTTACTATTGCAAAAATGTGAAACTAACCCAAATGCCAGTCAATCAATCAATGAGTGGATAAAGCCTTTTTATGACTGAGTGGCATTCCATTATATTTACATTTATAATGGAATAGTACTCAGCCATATAAAGGAATGAATTAATGGCATTTGCAAACAACATGGATGGAATTGGAGACCATTATTCTAAGTCACTCAGGAATGGAAAACCAAACATCATATGTTTTCATTCATAAATGAGAGTTAAGCTATGAAGATGCAAAGGGATAAAAATGATACAATGAACTTTGGGGACTCAAGGGAAAGGGTGGGAAGGGGGTGAATGATAAAATACTACAGTTTGGTTTCATTGTATACTACTTAGGAGATGGGTGCACCAAAACCTCACCAATCAACACTAAAGAACTTACTCATGTAACCAAATATAATATATTCCCCAAAAACCTATGGAAATGAAAAATTAAAAGACAAAAACAAAACAAAACAAGAATGTGTATATAAAAAGAGTTGAGGCAACATCCGTAGAAAAATGGAATTCAATTATTTTACTGACTATTGGGTTTTGAGCAAGTCCCTTCCCCTCTCTGAACCTCTTTATCCCCATTTTAACATTGGAGTGGGTCACTGTTGTTTTGTATGTTTGTTGGCTGCATAAATGGCATCTTTCAAGATGTGTCTGTTCATACCCTTTGCCTACTTTTTGATGGGGTTGCTTTTTGTTCTTGTAAATTTAAGTTTATTGTAGTCTATGTTTATTAGACTTTGTCAGATGGATAGATTGCAAAAATATTTTCCCATTCTGTAGGTTGCCTGTTCACTCTGATGATAATTTCTTTTGCTGTGCAGAAGGTCTTTAGTTTAATTAGATCCCATTTGTCAATTTTGGCTTTTGTTGCCATTGCTTTTGGTGTCTTAGTCAAGAAGCCTTTGCCCATGTCTATCTCCTGAATGGTATTGCCTATGTTTTCTTCTAGGACTTTTATAGTTTTGGGTTTTATGTTTAAATCATTAATCCATCTTGAGTTAATTTTTGTATAAGGTGTAAGGAAGGGGTCCAGTTTCAGTTTTCTGCATAAGGCTGGCCAGTTTTCTCAACAACATTTATTAAATAGGGAATCCTTTCCCTATTGCTTGTTTTTGTCAGATTTCTCAAAATCAGATGGTTGCAGATGTGTGGTGTTATTTCTGAGGCCTCTGTTCTGTTCCATTGGTCTACATACTTCATTTGCTATCAGTACCATGCTGTTCTGGTTACTGTAGCCTTGTGGTATAGTTTGAAATCAGGTCACATGATGCCTCCAGCTTTGTTTGTTATGCTTAGGATTTTCTTGGCTATATGGGCTCTTTTCTGGTTCTATATGAAATTTAAAGTAGCTTTTTTTTTTTTTTTTTTCTAATTCTGTGAAGAAAGTCAATGGTAGCTTGATGGGGATAGCATTTAATCTATAAATTAGTTTGGGCAGTATGGCCATTTTCACGATATTGATTCTTCCTAATCATGAGCATGGAATTTTTTTTTTTCCATTTGTTCATGTCCTCTCTTATTTCCTTGAGAAGTGGTTTGTAGTTCTCCTTGAAGAGATCGTTCATATCACTTGTAAGTTGTATTCCTAGGTGTTTTATTTTCTTTGTAGTAATTGTGAATGAGAGTTCACTCATGATTTGGCTCTCTGCTTGTCTATTATTTTTGTATAGGAATACTTGTAATTTTTGCACATTGATTTTGTATCTTGAGACTTTTCTGTAGTTGGTTATCAGCTTAAGGAGTTTTTGGGCTGAGATTATGGGGTTTTCTAAATATACAATCATGTCATCTGGAAACAGAGATGATTTGACTTCCACTCTTCCTATTTAAATACATTCTATTTCTTTCTCTTGCCTGATTGCTCTGGACAGAACTTCCAGTACTATGTTGAATAGGAGTGATGAGAGAGGGCATCCTTGTCTTGTGCTGGTTTTCAAAGGGAATGCTTTCAGCCCTTGTCCATTCAGTATATTGGCTATGGGTTTGTCATAAATATCTCTAATTATTTTAAGCTATGTTCCATCAATACCTAACTTATTGAGAGGTTTAACATGAAGGGGTGTTGAATTTTATGGAAGACCTTTTCTGCATCTATTGAGATAATCATGTGGTTTTTGAGATTGGTTCTGTTTATGTGATGGATTACATTTATTGATTTGCATATGTTAAGCCAGCCTTACAACCCGGGGATGAAGCAGACCTGATCGTGGTGAATACGTTTTTTCTATTCTGGTGAATTCAGTTTGACTGTATTTTATTCAGGATTTTTGCATGGGTGTTCATGAGGAATACTGGCCTGAAATTTTCTTTCTTAGTTGTGTCACTGCCAGGCTTTGGTAACAGGATGATACAAAAAAAAAAAAAAACCGAGAAATCTGGTCATTGCTCCCCCACCCTACAACAGTCCCCAGTGTGTCATGTTCCCCACTCTGTGTCCATGTGTTCTCATTGTTCAAATCCCACCTATGTGTGAGAACATGTGGTGCTTCGTTTTCTGTCCTTCCAATAGTTTGCTTAGAATGATGGTTTCCTGCTTCATCCATCTCCCTACAAAGGACGTGAATTCATCCTTTTTTATGTCTGCATAGTATTCCATGGTGTATATGTGCCACATTTTCTTAATCCAGTCTATCATTGATGAACATTTGGGTTGGTTCCAAGTCTTTGCTATTGTGAATTGTGCCACAATAAACATACGTGTGCATGTGTCTTTACTGTAGCATGATTTATAATCCTTTGGGTATATACCCAGTAATGGAATTGCTGGGTCAAATGGGATTTCTAGTTCTAGATCCTTGAGGAATTGCCACACTGTCTTCCACAGTGGTTGAACTAGTTTATAGTCCCACCAACAGTGTAAAAGCATTCCTATTTCTCCACATCCTCTCTAGCATCTGTTGTTTCCTGACTTTTTAATGATTGCCATTCCAACTGGTGTGAGATGGTATCTCATTGTGGTTTTGATATGCATTTCTCTGATGACCAGTGATGATGAGCATTTTTTCTGTTGCCTGCATAAATGTCTTCTTTTGAGAGGTGTCTGTTCATCTTCTTTTCCCATTTTTTGATGGGTTTCTTTGTTTTTTCTTGTAAATTTGTTTAAGTTATTTGTAGATTCTGAATCTTAGCCGTTTGTCAGATGGGTAGATTGCAAAGATTTTCTCCCATTCTATAGGTTGCCTGTTCAGTCTGATGATAGTTTCCTTTGCTGTGCAGAAGCTCTTTAGTTTAATTAGATCCCATTTGTCAATTTTGGCTTTTGTTGCCATTGCTTTTCATGTTTTAGCCATGAAGTATTCGCCAATGCCTGTGTTCTGAATGGTATTGCCTAGGTTTTCTTCTAGGGTTTTTATGGTTTTAGGTCTTACATTTAAGTCTTTAATCCATCTTGAATTAATTTTTGTATAAGGTATAAGGAAGGGATCCAGTTTCAGCTTTCTACTTATGGCAAGCCAGTTTTCCCAGCACCATTTATTTAATATGGAATCCTTTCCCCATTTCTTGTTTTTGTCAGGTTTGTCAAAGATGAGTTGGTTGTAGATGTGTGGTATTATTTCTGAGGGCTCCGTTCTGTTCCATTGGTCTATATCTCTGTTTTGGTACCAGTACCTTGCTGTTTTGGTTACTGTAGCCTTGTAGTATAGTTTGAAGTCAGGTAGCGTGATGCCTCCAGCTTTGTTCTTTTGGCTTAGGATTGTCTTGGCAATGTGGGCTCCTTTTTGGTTCCATATGAGCTTCAAAGTAGTTTTTTCCAATTCTGTGAAGAAAGTCATTGGTAGCTTCATGGGGATGGCATTGAATCTATAAATTACCTTGGGCAATATGGCCATTTTCAAGATATTGATTCTTCCCATCCATGAGCATGGAAAATTCTTCCATTTGCTTGTGTCCTCTTTTATTTCGTTGAGCAGTGGTTTGTAATTCTCCTTGAAGAGGTCCTTCACATCCCTTGTAAGTTGGATTCCTAGGTATTTTATTCTGTTTTTTAGCAATTGTGAATGGGAGTTCATTCATGATTTGGCTCTCTGTTTATGTGCTATTGGTGTATAAAAATGATTGTGATTTTTCACATTGACATTGTATCCTGAGACTTTGCTGAATTTGCTTATCAGCTTAAGGAGATTTTGAGCTGAGACAATAGGGTTTTGTAAATATGCAATCATGTCATCTGCACAAAGGGAAAATTTGACTTCCTCTTTTCCTGACTGAATACTCTTGATTTCTTTCTCTTCCTGATTGCCCTGGCCAGAACTTCCAATACTATGTTGAATAGGAGTGGTGACAGAGGGCATCCCTGTCTTGTGCCAGTTTTCAAGGGGAATGCTTCCAGTTTTTGCCCATTCAGTATGATATTGGCTGTGGATTTGTCATAAATAGCTCTTATTATTTTGAGATACGTTCCATCGATACTGAATTTATTGAGAGTTTTTAGCATGAAGGGCTGTTGAATTTTGTCAAAGGCTTTTCTGCATCTATTGAGATAATCATGTGGTTTTTGTCTTTGGTTCTGTTTATATGCTGGATTACGTTTATTGATTTGCATATATTGAACCAACCTTGCATCCCAGGGATGAAGCCCACTTGATCATCGTGGATAAGTTTTATTTTATTTTATTTTTTTTTTTTTGAGACGGAGTCTCACGCTGTCGCCCAGGTTGGAGTGCAGTGGCGCGATCTCGGCTCACTGCAAGCTCCGCCTCCTGGGTTCACGCCATTCTCCTGCCTCAGCCTCCTGAATAGCTGGGACTACAGGCGCCCGCCACCACGCCGGCTAATTTTTTGTATTTTTAGTAGAGATGGGGTTTCACTGTGGTCTCGATCTCCTGACCTTGTGATCTGCCCGCCTCGGCCTCCCAAAGTGCTGGGATTACAGGCGTGAGCCACCGCGCCCGGCCTCATCGTGGATAAGTTTTTTGATGTGCTGCTGGATTCATTTTGCAAGTATTTTATTGAGGATTTTTGCATCGATGTTCATCAGGGATATTGGTCTAAAATTCTCTTTTTTTGTTGTTGTGTCTCTGCCAGACTTTGGTATTAGGATGATGTTGGCCTCATAAAATGAGTTAGGGAGGATTCCCTCTTTTTCTATTGATTGGAATAGTTTCAGAAAGAATGGTACCAGCTACTCCTCGTACCTCTGGTCGAATTTGTCTGTGAATTCCTCTGGTCCTGGACTTTTTTTGGTTGGTAGGCTGTTAATTATTGTCTCAATTTTAGAGCCTATTTTTGGTCTATTCAGGGATTCAACTTCTTCCTGATTTAGTCTTGGGAAAGTGTATGTGTCCAGGAATTTATCCATTTCTTCTAAATTTTCTAGTTTATTTGCATAGATGTGTTTATAGTATTCTCTGATGGTAGTTTGAATTTCTGTGGGGTTGGTGTGATATCCCCTTTATCATTTTTTATTGCATCTATTTGATTCTTCTCTCTTTTCTTCTTTATTAGCCTTGCTAGCGGTCTATCAATTTTGTTGATCCTTTCAAAAAACCTGCTCCTGGATTCATTGATGTTTTGAAGGGTTTTTTGTATCTCTATCTCCTTCCATTCTGCTCTGATCTTAGTTATTTCTTGCCTTCTGCTAGCTTTTGAATGTGTTTGCTCTTGCTTCTCTAGTTCTTTTAATTGTGATGTTAGAGTGTTGATATTAGATCTTTCCCATTTTCTGATGTGGGCATTTAGTCCTATAAATTTCCCACTTAACACTGCTTTAACTGCGTCCCAGAAATTCTGATACATTGTCTCTTTCTTCTAATCGGTTTCAAAGAAGTTCATTATTTCTGCCTTAATTTACCCAGCAGTCATTCAGGAGCAGGCTGTTTTGTTTACATGTAGTCATGCAGTTTCGAGTGAGTTTCTTAATCCTCAGTTCTAATTTGATTGCACTGTGGTCTGAGAGACTGTTTGTTATGATTTCCTTTCTTTTCCATTTACTGAGCAGTGTTTTACTTCAAATTTTGTGGTCAGTTTTAGTATAAATGCTGTGCGGTGCTGAGAAGAATATATATTCTGTTGATTTGGGGTGGAGAGTTCTGTAGATGTCTATTAGGTCCACTTGTTCTAGAGTTGAATTCAAGTGCAGAGTATCTTTGTTAATTTTCTGTCTCGTTGATCTGCCTAATATTGACAGTGGGATGTTGGAAGTCTCCCACTGTTACTGTGTGGGAGTCTATATATCTTTGTAGGTCTGTACAAACTTGTTTTATTAATCTGGGTGCTCATGTATTAGGTGCATTTATTTTTAGGATAGTTAGCACTTTTTGTTGCATTGATCCCTGTACCATTATGTAATGCCCTTCTTTGTCTTTTTTGATCTTTGTTGGTTTAAAGTCTGTTTTATCAGAGACTAGGATTGCAACCCCTGCTTTTATTTGCTTTCTACTTGCTTGGTGAATATTTCTACATTCTTTTATTTGAGCCTATGTGTCTTTGCATGTGTGATATGTCTCCTGAATACAGCACACCAATGTGTCTTGACACTTTATCCAATTTGACAGTCTATGTCTTTTAACTCGGGCATTTAGCCCATTTACATTTTTTAAAAGTTTTTTGCACTGAGGGTGGACTTTTCTTTTTTTTGCTATTATTAGGAGATATACCTAATGTAAAGGACGAGTTAATGGGTGCAGCATACCAACATGGCACATGTATACATATGTAACAAACCTGCACGTTGTGCACATGTACCCTAGAACTTAAAGTATAATAAAAAAGAAAAAAGTCCAATAATATTCTTTTAGTTATAAAATATGCAATAATTTTTTTTTTGCCATAGTCACCATGTTGTGCTAGCAAATGCTAGGTCTTATTCATTATTTCTGACCATTTTTGGTACCCATTAAATAATCTCACTTACCCTCCTCAACCCCCTACCCTTTCCAGCCTCTGGTAACCATCCTTCTACTCTCTATCTTCGCGAGTTCAATTGTTTTTAATTTTCAGCTCCCAGAAACAAGTGAGAATGTGCAAAGTTTGTCTCTCTGTACCTGGCTTATTTTACTCAACGTAATGCTCTCCAGTTCCATGCATGTTGTTTCAAATGACCAGATTTCTTTCTTTCTTTTTTTTTTTAATGGCTGAGCAGTACGTCCTTGTGTATATGTAGCACATTTTCTTTGTTCATTGTTAATTGATAGACATCACATTGCTTCCAGATCTTGGCTATTGTGACTAGCACAGCAGTAAACATGAAAGTGCAGATAGCTCTCCCATACACTAATTTCTTTTCTTGTGGGGACATATGCTGAAGTAGGATTGCTGGATCATATGGCAGTTCTATTTTTAATTTTTTGAAGAACCTCCAAACTGTTCTCCCTAGTGCTTGTACTAACTTACATTCCCACCAACAGTGTACAAGGCTTCTTTTTTCTCCACATCCTTGCTAGTATTAGTTATTGCCTTGCTTTTGGATAAAAAACATTTTAACTTGAATGAGATGAGATCTCATTGTAGTTTTGATTTACATTTCTCTGATGGTCAATGATGTTGAGCACCTTTTAATATGTCTGTTTGCCATGTATATGTCTTCTTTTTAAAAATATCTGTTCTGATCTTTTGTCTATTTTTAGATCAAATTTTTGGGTGTTTTTTTCTGTAGAGTTGTTTGAGCTCCTTTTATACGCTGGTTATTAATCCCTTGTGAGATAGATAGTTTGCAAATTGTTTCTCCCATTCTGTGGGTTGTCTCTTCACTTTGTTGATTGTTTCCTTTGCTGTGCAGAAGTTTTTAACTTGAGGTGATTCCATTTGTCCATTTTTGCTTTGGTTGGCTGTGATTGTGAGATATTACTCAAGAAATCATTGTCCAACCAAATAACCTGGATAATTTCCCCAAATTTTTTGTAATAGTTTTATAGTTTTACATCTCAGATTAAAGTCTTTATCCACTTTGATTTGGTTTTTGTATATGGCAAGAAATAGAGGTCTAGTTTCATTCATCTGCTTATGGAAACACAGCTTTCCCAGCACCATTTACTGAAGAAACTGTCTTTTCCCCCTAGTGTATATTCTTGACACTTTTGTAAAAATGAGTTCATTGTGGATGTAAGGGTTTGTTTCTGGGTTCTTTATTCTTTTCCATTGGTCTAGGTATCTGTCCTTATGCCAAGGAATATGCTTTAACTGATTCACAGTTCCACATGGCTGGGGAGGCCTCAGGAAACTTAGGAATTGTGGCAGAAGGGGAAGGGGAAGCAAGAGTCTTCTTCACATGGTGGCAGGAGAGAGGGAGAGTGAAGGGGTAGTGCCAAACACTTTTAAACCATCAGGTGTCCTGAGAACTCACTATCACGAGAACAGTATGAGGGAAACTGCCTCCATGATCCAATCACCTCTCGCCAAGTTCCTCCCTCAACATACCGGAGATTAGAATTCGAGATGAGATTTGAGTGGGGATACAGAGTCAAACCATATCGGGGTCTTAGGCTTTTTTTTTCTATAATACTTTTTATTACAGCTTTGATTTCATTACTTGTTATTGGTCTGTTTAAGTTTTGGATTTCTTCATGGTTTAACCTTGGTAGGTTGAGTCTAGGAATTTATGCTTTTATTCCGGGTTTTCCGATGTATTGACATATAGTTGCTCATAGTAGCCACCAACGATTCTTTGAATTTCTGCAATATCAGTTTTAATATCTCCTTTTTATCTCTACTTTTATTTGTTTGGGTCTTCTCTCCTTTTTTCTTACTCTGGCTAAAGATTTGTACATTGTGTTTATCTCCAGAAAACCAACTTTTTTTGTTTTAAATTATACTTTAAGTCCTGGGGTACATGTGCACAATGTGCAGGTTTGTCACATAGGTATACGTGTGCCATGTTGGTTTGCTGCACCCATCAGCTCGTCATTTACAGTAGGTTTTTCTCCTAATGCTATACCTCTCCTAGGCCCCCAGCCCCCAACAGGCCTGGTATGTGATGTTCCCCGGCCTGTGCCCCTGTGTTCTTATTGTTCAACTCCCACTTATGAGTGAGAACATACAGTGTTTGCTTTTCTATTCTTGTGTTACTTTGCTGAGAATGATGGTTTCCAGTTTCTTCCATGTCCCTGTAAAGGATGTGAAATCATCCTTTTATATGGCCGCATAGTATTCCACGGTGTATAACTGCCACATTTTTTAAAATCCAGTCTATTATTGATGGGCATTTGGGTTGGTTCCAAGACTTTGCTATTGTGAATAGTGCTGCAATAAACATACTTGTGCATATGTCTTTATAGTAGAATGATTTATAATCCTTTGGGTATATACCCAGTAATGGGATCACTGGGTTACATGGTATTTCTGGTTCTAGATCCTTGAGGAATCATCACACTGTCTTCCACAATGGTTGAACTAATTTACGCTGCCACCAACAGTGTAAAAACGTTCCTATTTCTCTACATCTTCTCCAGCATCTGTTGTTTCCTGACTTTTTAATGATCACCATTCTAACTGGTGTGAGATGGTATCTCATTGTGGTTTTGATTTGCATTTCTCTAATGACCAGTGACGATGAGCAGTTTTTTGTAAGTTTATTGGTTGCATAATTGTTTTCTTTTGAGAAGTGTCTGTTCATATCCTTCACCCATTTTTTATGGGGTTGGAAACAAACATTTTATTGCATTTATCTTCTGTATTATTTTCCTCATTTCAAATTCATTTACCTCTACTCTGATCTTTATTATTTTTACTTCTTTTGGATTTGGTTTCCTCTTGCTTTTCTAGTTCTGATTATTATAATGTTGAGAAAGTTCCTAGTTTGCTGAAAGGATTTTTAATGAATATATATTAGATTTTATCAAATGCTTTTTCTGCATCAATTCATATGATCATATTATTTTTCTTCTTCAGCCTGTTGATATGGTCGAACTTATTGATTGATTTTCAAATGTTGAGACAGCATTGCATATTTGGAATAAATCCCACTTAACCATGGTATACAATTGTTTTTAAGTACTTTTGAGTTAATTTTGCCAATATTTTGTTTAGAAATTTTCCATGTATTTTTGCAAGAAATATTGCTCTACAATTTTCCTTTCTTGTAGTGTGTTCATCTGGTTTTGGTATTATAGTAATGCTGGCTTTACAGAATCACTTAAAAAGTAATTCCTCTGCTTCTATCTTCTGGAACAGATTGCAAAGAACTGTTATAACTTCTTTTTTACATATTTGGTGGAAATCACCATTGAAATATCTGGGCCTGGTTCTTTAATTCTTTGAAAAGTTATTAATTATTCATTCTGTTTTTTAAAACAGATATAGGACTATTCTGATGATCTATTTTTCCTTGAGAGGGCTTGAGTTGTTTGAGTCTTTCAAGGAATTGGCTCATTTTATCTAAGTTACCAAATTTGTTGACCTAGATTTGTTCATTAAATTATTTTATTATATTTTTAATATCTATGGAATCTAAGCTTTATTTGTGCTGCATCCCACCAATGTTCATAAATTGTATTATTTAATTTCATTTTTAAAAATTGTATTATTTTTTCAAATTTTAAGTTCTGGAGTACAAGTATAGGTTTGTTACATAGGTAAACCTGTATCATGGGGATTTGTTGTACAGATTATTTTATCACCCAGGTATTAAGCCTAGTACCCAGTAGTAACCTTTTATGATCCCCTCCCTCGTCCTACTCCCTACCCTCTGAAAGGCCCTAGTTTGTGTTGTTACCCTCTATGTAATTTAGTTAAAATATTTGATAAATTATGTGGACACTTTTTATTTGACCCATTTATTATTTAGAAATTTGTTGTTTAATTTCCAGATAATTTGAGGATTTTCAGTTTTCTGTTCCTAATTTCTCATTTAATTCCATTGTATTTTGGTAATATATCTTGTATGATTTCTATTATTTTAAATTTGTTAAGGTGTGTATTATGGCCCAGAATATGGTCTATCTTGATAAATGTTCCATGTGAACTTGAGAAGAATGTACATTCTGCTATTGTTGGCTAAAGTGGTCTATGTTTGTCAATTAAATCTAGTTAATTGATGAGGGCTGTTAAACTCAACTATAACCGTATTGATTTTCTGCATGCTTAATTTATCAATTGTTGAAAGAGGAGTGCTGAAATCTCAAAATATAATGGTAGTCTTGTATATTTATTCCTGAAATTCTATCAGCTTATACCTTAAGTGTAGGCTTATCTAATTTTATTAAGCTTCACAGATATTATGTGCATGTGTTTGTGTTTACAAATTGAAGGCTTGTAGAAACCCTGCATCTAGCAAGTCTCTCAGTGTCTTTTTTTTTTTTTTTTTTTTTTCCCAACAGCATGTGCTTACTTTGTGTCTCTCTGTGTCACCCTTTGGTAACTCTCATAATATTTCAAACTTTTTCATTATTATTACATCTGTTAGGGTGATCTGTGATTAGTGGTCTTAGATGTTACCATTGTAATTGTTTTGGGACACCACAACTCATGCCCATGTAATATGGCAAACTTTATTGCCAATGTTGTATGTGTTCTGAGTGCTCCATAAGCTGGTCTTTCCACCATTTCTCTCCCTCTCCTTGGACCTCTCTATTCTCAGAGAGACAACGCCATTGGAATTAGGCCAGTTAATAACCCTACAATGGTCTCTATGTGTTCAAGTGAAAAAAGAGTTGCACTCTCTTGCTTTAAGTCAAAAGCTAGAAATGTTTAAACTCAGTTAGAGGGGATGTCATAGGCTGAGATAGGCTGAAAGCTCAACCTCTTGTACCAAACAGCTAGCCAAGTTGTGAATGCAAAGGAAAAGGAAAAGTTTTTAAAGAAAATTGAAAGTGCTACTACAATGAACACATGAAAGATAAGAAAGTAAAACCACCTAATTGCAGACATGGAGAAAGTTTTAGTGATCTGGATGGAAGATCAAATGAGAAAAAACATTCTCTTAACTCAAAACCGAATCCAGAGCAAGGCCCTAACTCTCTAACTTTCTTCAAGTCTATGAAGGCTGAATGAGGTGAGGAAGCTTCAGAAAAGTAAGAAGGTAGCAGAGGTTTGTTCATGAGGTTTACAGAAAGAAACTGTCTCCAAAACACAAAAGTGCAATGTGAAACAGCAAGTGCTGATGTACAAGCTGTAGCAAGTCATCCAGAAGATGGAGCTAAGAACATGGATGAAGGTGGTTACACTAGACAATATATTTTCAATAGAGGTAAACCAGTCTTCTATTCTTTTTTTTTTTTTTTTTATCCTTTAAATTCTAAGGTACAAGTGCACAACTTGCAGACTTGTTATGTAGGTATACATGTGCTATATTGATTTGGTGCACCCATCATCTCATCATTTACATTAGACATTTCTCCTAACACTATCCCTCCCCCAGCCCCCCACCTCCCAAAAGACCACAGTGTGTGATGTTCCCCTCCCTGTGTCTATGGGTTCTCATTGTTTAACTCCCACTTATGAGTGAGAACATGTGGTGTTTGGTTTTCTGTCCTTGTGATATTTTGCTGAGAATGATGATTTCCAGCTTCATCCATGTCCCTGCAGAGGACAAGAACTCATCCTTTTTTATGGCTGCATAGTATTCCATGGTGTATATGTGCCACATTTTCTTAATCCAGTCTATTATTGATGGACACTTGGGTTTGTTCCAAGTCTTTGCTATTGTGAATAGTGCTGCAATAAACATACGTGTGCATGTGTCTTTATAGTAGCATGATTTATAATCCTTTGGGTATACACCCAGTAATGGGATGGCTGGGTCAAATGGGATTTCTAGTTCTAGATCCTTGAGGAATTGCCACACTGTCCTCCACAAAGGTTGAACTAATTTACAGTTCCACCAGCAGTATAAAAGCGTTCCTATTTCTCCACATCCTCTCTAGCATCTGTTGTTTCCTGACTTTTTAATGATCACCATTCTAACTGGAGTGAGATCGTATCTCATTGTGGTTTTGATTTGAGTTTCTGTAATGACCAGTGATGATGAGCATTTTTTCATGTGTCTGTTGGCTGCATAAATGTCTTCTTTTAGAAGTGTCTGTTCGTATCCTTTGCCCACTTTTTGATGGGGTTGTTTTTGTCTTGTAAATTTGTTTAAGTTCTTTGTAGGTTCTGGATATTAGCTCTTTGTCAGATGGATAGATTGCAAAATTTTTCTCCCATTCTGCAGGTTGCCTGTTCACTCTGATGACAGTTTCTTTTGCTGTGCAGAAGCTCTTTAGTTTAATTAGATCCCATTTGTCAATTTTGGTTTTTGTTGCCATTGCTTTTGGTGTTTTAGTCATGAAGTCCTTGCCGATGCCTGTGTCCTGAATAGTATTGTCTATGTTTTCTTCTAGGGTTTTTATGATTATATGTCTTACATTTAAGTCTTTAATTCAGCTTGAGTTAATTTTTGTATACTGTGTAAGGAAAGGATCCAGTTTCAGCTTTCTATATATGGCTAGCCAGCTTTCCCAGCACCATTTATTAAGTAGGGAATCCTTTCCCCATTGCTTGTTTCTGTCAGGTTTGTCAAAGATCAGATGGGTGTAGATGTATGGTGCTATTTCTGAGGTCTCTGTTCTGTTCCATGGGTCTATATATCTGTTTTGGTACCAGTACCATGCTGTTTTGGTTACTGTAGCCTTGTAGTATAGTTTGAAGTCAGGTAGCATGATGCCTCCAGCTTTGTTCCTTTTGCTTAGCATCGTCCTGGCTATGCAGACTCTTTTTTGGTTCCATACAAACTTTAAAATAGTTTTTTCCAATTCTGTTAAGAAAGTCAGTCATAGCTTGATGGGGATGGCATTGAATCTCTAAATTACCTTGGGCAGTATGGCCGTTTTCACGACAATGATTCTTCGTATCCATGAGCATGGAATGTGTTTCCATTTGTCTGTGTCCTCTTGTATTTCCTTGAGCAGCGTTTTGTAGTTCTCCTTGAACAGGTCCTTCACATCCCTTGTAAGTTGGATTCCTAGGTATTTTATTCTCTTTGTAGCAAGTGTGAATGGGAGTTCACTCATGATATGGCTGTCTGTTACTCTGTTCCTGGTGTATAGGAATGCTTGTGATTTTTGCACATTGATTTTGTATTCTGAGATTTTGTTGAAGTTGCTTATCAGCTTAAGGAAATTTTGGGCTGAGACGATGGGATTTTCTAAATATACAATCATGTCATCTGCAAACAAAGACAATTTGACTTTCTGTTTTCCCAACTTAATACCCATTATTTCATTCTCTTGCCTGATTGCCCTGGCCAGAACTTCCAATACTATGTTGAATAGGCATGGTGAGAGAGGGCATTCTTGTCTTGGTCCAGATAAACCAGCCTTCTGTTCGAAGAAGATGCCATGTAGGACTTTTGTAGCTGGATAATCAAAGTTAACGTTTGGTTTCAAAGACCCAATGGACAGGCTAACTCTGTTGTTATTGTCTAATGTGGCTGGTGACATTAAGCTAACGTCAGGGTTCAATTATCATTCTGAAAATCCTAGGGCCCTTAGGAATTAGGCAAAAACGACTCTACTTGTGCTCTATAAATAAAAAAGTGAAGCCTGGGTGACAGAACATGGGTTTACTGCATGGTTTACTGAATATTTTAAGTTCACTGTTGAGAACTACTATTCAGAAAAAAAAAATACCTTTCAAAATATTACCTTTCATTGATAAGCCTCCCGATTATCTAAGAGGTCTGATGGAGATGTACTAGGAGATTAATATTGTTTACATGCCTACTAACATAACATTATTTGGTAGCCCATGTATCAAGGAGTAACTTTTATTTTCAAGCTTTATTATTCAAGGAATATGTTTCATAATGTTGTAGATGCCATAGATAGTAATTCCTCTGATGGATCTGGACTAAATACATTAAAGACTTGGAAAGGATTCATCATTCTAGAAATCATTAAAAACGTTTGTGATTCATGAGAGGACATAAAAATATTACCACTAACAGAAATTTGGAAGAAGTTGATTCCAACCCTCATGGAAAACTTTGAGGGGTTCAACACTTCAGTGGAGGAAATAACTGAAGATGTGGTAGAAGTACCAAGAGAACTAGAAGTGGAGCCCGAATATGTGACTGAATTGTTGTCACCTCACAATAAAATTTGAACAAATGAAGAGTTGCTTTTTTATGGATAAGCAAATAAAATGGTTTCCTGAGATGAGCTCCACTCCTGGTGAAAATGCTGTGAGCATTGTTAAAGTGATAGCCAATGATTTAGAATATTATTGAACTTTGTTGATAAGGCAGTGGCAGAGGTTGAGAGGATTGACTCCAATTGTGTAAGAGGTTCTACTGTAGGTAAAATTCTATCAAATAGCATCATGTGCCACAGAGAAATGTCCCATGAAAGAAAGAATTAATAGAGGTGGAAAACTTCATACTATTCTTATTTTAAGAAATAGACACTGCCACTCCAACCTTCAGCAACCACCACCCTCATGAATCAGTAGCCCCTAACATCGAAGCAAGACCTTCTACCAACAAAAAGATCATTACTTGCCAAAGGCTTAGATGATTGTTAGCATATTTAAGCAATTAAGTATTTTTATTAAGGTGTATACATTATTTTTAGATATAATGCTATTGCACACTTAACAGCTACAGTATAGTGGAAACATTACTTTCATACGCATTGGGAAATCAAAAGAATTGTGCGACTCACTTTATTCTGATATTTGTTTTATTGCAGTGGTTTGGAATTGGGCCTGCAATATCTGCAAGTTATGTCTGTGCTCTGATGCTGTCTTGGTAGGTGCATATATGTGAAGGATTGTTATGCTTTCTCAGACTCAACTACTTTTTCTTATCATTATGTATTTCCCTTCTCAATACTTGATAATTTTCTTCATTCCAAAACTAGCAATGTATGAGATAAATATCATTACTTCAGCTTTTCTTCTGTTAGTGTTAACATACTATGTCTTTCTGCATTCCTCTATTTATGATCATCAAGACGAAACCTAACATCACCATTTTAACCATTTTAAAGTGGACATATGAGTGGCCTTTAGTATTTTTTACAATATTATGTAACCATCATCACACTGAGTTCTAGAAGAGTCTCATCATCCCAAAAGGAGACTCTGTAACCATTAAGCACTCAGTCTCAATTTCCCCTCTTCCTGGCCCCTGGAAACAACTAATCTACTTTCTGTCTCTATGAATTTGCCTATTCCGCATATTTTATATAAATGTTATTGTACAAAATGTGCCCTTTTGTGTCGGTTTTCTTTGACTTAGCATAATGTTATATCAAGGTGCATTCATGTTGGAGCTTTCGGCAATACTTCATTCCTTGTTATTGTCAAATAATATTCCATTGCATGGTTATACAACATTTTGTTTATCCATTTATCAGTTGGCAGACATTTTGGTCCTTTTCACTTTATGATGATTGTGAATCATGATTTTATGAACATTTGTGTATATGTTTTTGCTTGAACATCTGTGGAATTACTGAGACATATTCTGACTTTAATGTAATGAGGACCCACCAAATTTTTTTCACAGCAATTGCACAATTTTTTATTCTGATGAGCAATATATGAGGCTTGCACTACCTTCACATCTTGGCAAGTGCTTGCCATTTTCTATTTTTTAATTATAGATATCCTAGTGTATGTAATGTGTTATTGCATTGTTTTAATTGGCATTTCCTTCACAACAATGTCGAATAGTTTTTTCATATGCTTGTTGATTACTTGTACTTTTTTTTTTGAGAAATGTTTATTTAAGGCTTCTGCTTGTTTAAAAATTGGGTTGTATAAATAAATAAATAAATAAATCAAACTTTTAAAAAAATTGGGTTGTTTGTCTTTTCATTGCTGAGTCTTGGGAGTTCTTTGTATATGCTGTACATCCAACCCTTATCAACATACAATTTGAAAATATTTCCTTCTATTCTAAAAGTTTATTCCTTATTTTTCTTGACAGTGTCTATCCTTTGTTATATGTTTTTAATTTTGATGAAACCAAATTTATCTATTTTTTCTTTTGTTGCTTGTATATTTGTTGTCACGTCTAAGAAACCATTGCCAAATCCGAAGTCATAAAAATTTATCCTATTTTTTTGTAAGAGTTTCATGGTTTTAGATCTTATTTTTAGATCTTTGATCCATTTTGAGTTAATTTTTGTTCATGGTGGACAAAAAACAGACACTTTTCAAAAGAAGTCATATATGCAGAAAAGTAACACTACCCTTCTCAGCCTCTGTTAACTGTGCTTCTACTTTCTATATGCATGACTTTGGTTGTTTTGGATTTTAGATCCCACAAATAAGTGAGGATCCATTGTTGCTGATTACTGGATTTAATTCATTTTTATACTTAAGTACCAGATTTTCTTTATCCATTCATCTGTTGATGAATGCTTAGGTTGCTTCCATATTATGGCTATTGTGAATAGTGCTGCAGCAAATATAGGAGTGCAGATATCTCTTCAATATACTGATTTCCTTTCTTTAATGTTTATACCCAGCAGTGGGATTGCTGGATCATATGGTAGCTCGATTTTCACTTTTGTGAGAAACTTCCAAACTCTTCTTTATAGTGGCCTTACTAATTTACATTCCCACTAACTGTACAAGGGTTCCCTTTTCTCCACATCCTTGACAGCATTTTTTATTGCCTATCTTTTGGATAGAAGCAATTTTTAATTGGAATGAGATAATATTTCATTGTAGTTTTGATTTAAATTTCTCTGATGATCAATGATATTGAGCACTTTTTCATATGCCTGTTTGCCATTTGTATGTCTTCTTTTGATAAATGTCTGTTCAAATCTTTTGCCTATCCTTTGATCAAATTATTATATTTTTTTCCTGTAGAGTTAATTGGGTTCCTTATATATTCTGATTATTAATCCCTTGTCATATGGGTAATTTGAAATATGTGCTCACCTTCTATGGTTTCTTTATTCACTTTTTAAATTGTGTTCTTTGCTGTGTAGAAGTTTATACTTGATGTGATACCATTTATCCACTTTTACTTCGATTGCCTGTGCTTGTGAGATATTGCTCAGGAAATCTTTCTCCAGCCCAATGTCCTAAGAGTTTCCCCAATATTTTCTTATAGTAGTTTCATAGTTTGAGATCTCAGATTTTAAGTCTTTAATCCATTTCTATTTGATTTTTGCATACTGCAAGATATAATGGTCTAGTTTCATTCCCTTTCATATGGATATCCAGCTTTCCAGGCTTCATTTATTGAAGAGACTCTTTTCCCCAGTGTATGTTATTGGCATCTTTGTTGAAAGGAGTTTACTACAGGTGTATGGATTAGTGCTTGGGTTCTCTATTCTGTTCTCTTGGTCTATGTTTCAATTTTTATGACAGTACCATGCTATTTTCATTACTATAGCACTGTGGTATAATTTGAAGTTAGGTAGTATTCCTCCAAGTTTGTTCTTTTTGCTTAAGATAGCTTTTGCTATTCTGGGTCTTTGTGGTTGCATGTAAATTTTAGGATAGTTTTATCTATTTCTGTGAATAATGCAATTGGTATTTTGATAGGTATTGCATTGAATCTGTAGATTGCTTTGTATAGTATGAACATTTTAACAATATTGCTTATTCCAATCCGTGAATATAAAATATCTTTCCATTTTTTTTGGTGTTCAATTTGTTTTATTAGTGTTTTATAGTTTTCATTATATTGATCTTTTCTTTCTTTGGCTAATTCCTTAGTATTTAATTTTATGTGTGGGCATTGTAAATGAGGTTACATTTATAATTTCTTTTACACATTGTTCACTGTTGGCATATAGAAATACTGCTGATTTTCATATATTGATTTTGCATCCTGAAGCTGTACTGAATTTGCTTATCAGTTCTAATCGTTTTTTGGTGGAGTCTTTAGGTTTTTCCTAATATGAGATTATATTATCTGCAAACAAGGATAATTTGACATCTTCCTTTCCAATTTGGATGTCCTTTATTTCTTTCTCTTATTGATTGCTTTAGTTAGTACTTTTAGTACTATGTTGAATATCAGTGGTGAATGTGGGCATCCTTGTCCTGTTCCAGATATTAGAGAATAGGTTTTCAGTTTTCCATTTAGTACAATACTAGTAGTGTGTATGTCTTTTATTATGCTGAGGTATGTTCTTTCTATTCCTAGTTTATAGGATTTTTTTTAGTCATGAAGGGTTACTGAATTTTATCATATGCTTTTTCAGTATCAATTGAAATAATTGTCAGTTTTGTTTTTCATCCTGTTTGTATGATGTATCAAATTGATCGATTTGCATATGTTAAACCATCTTTGCATCCCAAGGATAAATCCCACTTGGTCATGATAAATGATTTTTCTCATGTATTGTTGAATTCAGTTTGTTAGTATTTTGTTAGGGATTTTTTGCACCAATATTCATCTTGGCCTGTGGTTTTCTTTGTCTAGTTTTGGTATCAAGGTAATACTGGCCTCATAGAATCAGTTCAGAAGTATATCCTCTTCCTCTATTTTTGGGGGGAGATTATTTTGAATAGAACTGGTATTAGTTTTTTAAATGTTTGGTAGAATTCATCAGTGATGTAATCAGGTTCTGGGCTTTTCTTTACAGGGTGACTTTTTATTACAGCTATGATCTTGTTACTTGTTACTTGCTCATTCAGGTTTTGGATTTCTTTCTGGTTCAATGTTGGTAGGTTGTATGTACCTAAAAATTTGTCCATTTCATATAGATTTTCCAATTTATTGACATATAGTTGCTCATAGCAGCCACTAATTTTCCTTTGAATTTCTGCAGTATCAGTTGTAATGTCTCCTTTTTCATTTTTGATTTTATTTATTTGAATCTTCTCTTTTTTTCTTACTTAGTCCTGGCTAAACGTTTCTCAATTTTTTTTTTTAACTTTACAAAAACCAACTTTTTGTTATATGTATCTTTTTTATTGTTTTATTTTATTATAATGTCATTTATTTCTGCTCTGATAATTATTTTTTTTTCTACTAATTTTAAGTGTGATTTGCTCTTGCATTTATAATTCTTTTTTTTTTTTTTAATGAGATGGAGTTTTGCTCTTGTTGCCCAGGCTGGAATGCAATGATGCAATCTCGGCTTACTGCAACCTCTGCCTCCCAGGTTCAAGCAATTTTCCTACCTCAGACTCCCAAGTAGCTGGGATTACAGGCATGTGCCACCACGACAAGCTAATTTTTGTACTTTTAGTAGAGACGGCGTTTCACCATGTCGGTCAGGCTGGTCTTGAATTCCTGACCTCAGGTGATCCACCCGCCTCAGCCTCCCAAAGGGCTGGGATTACAGGTATGAGCCACCACGCCCAACTGCATTTCTAGTTCCTTAATATGCATTGTTAGATTGTTTATTTGAAGTTTTTCTTTTTCTTTTTTGATGTAAGCACTTAAGCTATAAACTTCCATCTTAGAACTGCTGTTGCTATATACCATAGGCTTTGATACATTGTGTTTCCATTATCTGTTGCTTCAACACATTTTTCAGTTTTCTTCTTAGCCCACTGGTCATTGAGGAGCATATTGTTTAATTTCCATGTAGTTGTATAGTTTCCAAAATTCCTTTATTTCTAAATTAATTTCTAGTTTTATTTCACTGAAGTCCGAGGAGATGCTTGATAGTATTTCAACTTTTTCGAATCTTTTAAGACTGCGTTTTGATCTAATATATAGTGTATCCTTGAGAACGATCTATGTGCTGGGGGAAAGAATGTGTATTCTGCACATCTTGCATGGGATGTTCTGTAAATACCTATTAGATTCATTTGGTCTATAGTGCAGCTTAAATCTGGTAATTCTTTGTTGATTTTCTGTCTGAATGATCTGTCCAATGCTGAAAGTGGGGTGTTGAAGTCTCCAGCTATTATTGTATTGGGGCCTATCTCTCTCTTTAGCTCTAATAATATTTCCTTTATATATCTGGCTGTTCCAGTAGAGGGTGCATATATATTTAAAATTGTTATATCTTCTTGTTGAATTGACCACTTTATTATTATTCAGAGGTGAAGCCAGGTGGACTTCTGGGTTGGTTGGGGACTTGGAGAACCTTTCTGTCTTACAAGAGGATTGTAAAATGCACCAATCAGCACTCTGTAGCTAGGATTATAAAACGCATCAATCAGCGCTCTGTGGCTAGCTAGAGGTTTGTAAAACGGACCAATCAGCACTCTGTAAAATGCACCAATCAGTGCTCTGTAAAATGCACCAATCAGCAATCTGTAGAATGGAACAATCAACAGGATGTGGGTGGGAACAAATAAGGGAATAAAAGCTGGCCACCCCAGCCCACATGAGCAACCAGCTTGAGCCCGCTTCCATGCTGTGGAAGCTTTGTTCTTTCCTTCTTCACAGTAAATCTTGCTGCTGCTCACTCTTTGTGTCCATGCCACTTTAAGAGCTGTAACACTCACCATGAAGGTCTGCAGCTTCATTCTTGAAGTCAGTGAGACCAAGAGCCCACTGAAAGGAACCAATTCCGGACACATTATGTAATGAACTTGATCTTATAGTTTTTGTTTACTTTTTTTCTGACATAAGTGTACTAGATCTTGCTGTAGTTTGGTTTCCATTGGAAATGGAATATCTTTTTCCATCCGTTTTTGAGTCTATGTGTGTCTTTATAGGTGAAGTGTGTTTCCTGTAGGCAATCAATCAATGGATCTTGTGTGTTTTTTTTTTTTTTTTTTTTGAGTTGGAGTCTTGCTCTGTTCCCCAGGCTGGAGTGCAGTGGCGCTATCTTGGCTCACTGCAACCTCTGCTCCCGGGTTCTCTCCTGCCTCAGCCTCCTGAGTAACTGGTACTACAGGCACCCACCACCAAGCCCGGCTAAATTTTTTTGTATTTTGAGTAGAGAGGGGGTTTCACCGTGTTAGCCAGGATGGTCTCCATCTCCTGACCTTGTGATCAGCCCTCCTACGCCTCCCAAAGTGCTGGGATTACAGGCGTGAGCCACCGTGCCCAGCCCGTTTTTTCTTCATCCATTCAGCTGGGCTATTTCTTTTGATTGGAGAGTTTAGCCCATTTATATTCAATGTTATTATTGATAAGTAAGGACTTACTTCTGCCATTTTCTTATTTGTTTTCTGGTTGTTTTGTGGTCTTCTCTTCCTTCTTTATTTCATTCTTGTTAGTTTCTTGCTTTTTACTTTTTTTGTGTGTATCCATTGTATACTTTTTAGTTTGAGGTTACCACGAGGCTTCCAAATACTATCTTATAACTCATTATTTTAACCTGATAACAACTTACACTATTTTCATGGACAAAAAAGCAAAAAAAAAAAAAAAAAAAACAAAAAAAAAAACACTTAACTTTGATCACCCACTTTTTAACTTCTTATTGTTTCTTTTTGTATCTCATTGTACTACGTCTTGAAAACTGTTGTAGTTATTAATTTTAATGGGTTTACCTTTCAATCTTTTTACTCAAGATATGAGTAGTTCACACACCACAATTATAGTGTTACAATATTTTGTGCTATTCTATGTACTTTCAATTACCAATTTGTTTTGTACCTTCAGGTGTTTATTTATTGCTCCTTACTGTCACTTTCTTTCTAACTGAAATACTCTCCTTTTAGCATTCCTTGTGGGATGGTCTAGTATTGATGAAATCCCTCAACTTTTGTTTTTCTGGGAAAGTCTTTATTTCTCCTTCATGTTTCAGGGAAATTTCCATTGGGTATAGTGTTCTAGGGTAGTTTTCTTTATCTTCAGCACTTTAAATATGTTATGTCACTCTTTCCTGGCCTATAATGTTTCCATTCAAAAGTCTGCTGCCAGATATATTGGAGTTTCATTGTATATTATTTGTCTCTTCTCTCTTGCTGATTTTAGGATCATTTCTGTAAAATCCTTGACCTTTGGGAGTTTGTTTATTAAATGCTTTGAAGTACTCTTCTTTTGGTTAAATCTATTTAGTTTTCTATAACCTTTTTGTACTTGAATATTGATATCTTTCTCTAGGTTTGGGAAGTTCCCATTGAATAAACTTTCTACCCCCCATGTCTTTCTCTGTCTTCTCTTTACAGCCAATAACTCCTGTATTTGCCCTTCTGTGGCTATTTTCTGTAGCCGCATTTTCTGATCCTGTAGGCATGGCTTATTGTTTTTTATTCTTTTTTTCTCTTGTCTCTTCTGACAGTGTTTTTTTTTGTTTGTTTGTTTTTTGAGTCTCACTCTGTTGCCCTGGCTGGAGTACAGTGGCATGATCTTGGCTCACTGCACTCTGCCTCCTGGGTTGAAGTAATTTTCCTACCTCAGCCTCCCAAATAGCTGGGACTATAGGTGCATGCCACCACTCTCGGATAATTTTTTTAATTATTATTTTAGTAGAGATGAGGTTTCACCATGTTAGCCAGGATGGTCTTGATCTCCTGACCTCATGATCCGCCCACCTCGGCCTCCCAAAGTGTTGGGATTACAGGCGTGAGTCACCATGCCTGGCCAAACAGTGTATTTTCAAAGCATGTCTTCAAGCTCACTAATTCTTTCTTCTGCTTGATTCATTCTACTATTAAAGAACTCTGATGCATTCCTCAGTATACCAATTGCATTTCTTTCACTAATTCTTTCCTCTGCTTGATTCATTCTATTATTAAAGAACGCTGATGCATTCCTCAGTATAACAATTGCATTTCTTAGGTCCAAAATTCACACTTGATTCTTTTAGCATTATCTGTTCGTTAACTTCATCAGATAGAATTCTGAATTTTTTCTCTGTGTTACCTTGAATTTTCTTGAGTTTCCTCAACACACTTGTTTTGTATTTTCTGTCTGGAATGTCTCTGTTTGTCTGGGATTGGTCCCTCATGCTTTGTTTCTGGTTGTTTTGTGGTCTTCTTTTCCTTCTTTTTTTCATTCCTCTCTTCCTCTAGTGAAAATGATTTTCTCTGGTGATACAATTTAGTTTCTTGCTGAACAATTTAGTTTCTTGCTTGAAAAATTTACTTCATCTGGTGAGGACATATATATATATTTGATGCTAGTAGATGTTCTTCAGTGTCTGCTCATTGAAAAGTTAAGTATTTATTTTAGTCTTTACTGTCCGGACATATTTGTAGCTGCCCTTCTTGCAAAAGCTTTCCAGATATTGGAGAGGACTTCGGTGTTGTGATCTAAGCTATATCAAGTTTAAGAGGTACCACAAGCCCAGTGACACTGTGGTTTTTGCAGACTCATAGAGGTACCACTTTTATGGTCTTGGACTAAATCTGGGAGAATTATCTGGATTCCAAGACAGAGACTCTTATTCTCTTCTCTTTTTCCCAAATATACATAGACTCTCTCTCTCTCTGTTCTGAACCACCTACATTTGGGAATGGAGTGTCACAAGCCCCTCTGTGGCCACCACCACTATGACTGCACTGGGTCAGATCTGAAGCCAGCAAAGCACTGGGTCTTGCCCAAGGCTTGCTGTCACTACTCCCAGTTACTGCCTATGTTCACTTGAGGTCCTGGGGCTCTACAATCAGTAGGTGGCAAACTCAGTCAGGCCTGTGTTCTTTCCTTTAGGGTGGTGAGGTCTCTCAAGCCCTGGATAGGTCTAGAAGTTCCATCTGGAAGTCAGGGACTAGAGCCAAAATCCTTAGAAGTCTACCTGGTATTCTACTTTATGGTAGCTGAGTTGATACTCAAACCAAAAATTTCAGTCCTTTCCACTCTTCCCTCCCTTTTCCAAAGGCAGAAGAGCCTCTGTCACACCTGGCCATGAGAAGTATTGCCAGACTACTGCAGATGTTCCTTTAAGGTCCAGTCTCTTAAGTCAGCTTGTGGTGAATGCTGCCTGACTTGGGACTCATCCTTCAGGGCAGTACACTCTCCTCTGGCCCAGGGCACGTCCAGGAATGCCGTCCCAGAGTCAAGTCCTGGAATCAGTGACCCCTTGTGCTTGCTTTGTGCTCTACTTGCCTGTGGCAGCATTGGTTCCTAAGGTGCAAGTCAAAGTCCCCATTACTCTTCCCTCTGTTTTTTACAAGCAGAAGGAGTTTTGTCCCATAGCCACCACAGCTGGTAATATGCTGAGTCTCATCTGAAGCTGACAAGTGTCAGAGGCTCACCAAGGCCCTTGACATAGTATTTGGGTATCTCTGCTTGCTATTTAGGACTCAAGGGCTCTTCAGTTAGCAGGTGATGAGTGCTGGCAAGACTGGGTTCTTTTCCTCAAGGTAGAGGGTTCCTTTACGTCCCAGAGTGTGTCTAGAAATTTCATCTCAGAGTTAGAGTCTGGAACCGGGGCTCATGATTCTGACTTTTTCTCTATCTTGCTGTGGCTGAGCTGGTATCCAAGATGCAAGACAATATCCTTCCCATCTTCAATCTCCTCTCCTCGTGTGGAAGGAAAGGCTCTCTTTTGGATCCATGAGCTGTGCAGCCTGAGTTGGGGGAGGGGTTATTGCAGCACACCCTTGGATTCTCCAACTGGTGTGTCAGTCTTATACCCCACAGTCCACTGTCTTTTGGCCTAATTTAGCCCTAGGACTCACCTAAGAGTTGCAGTTCTTATGGTTTCTACTGCCTTTTAAATTTACTTAGCGACTGAGAGCACGTTGGCCCTCAGTGGCAAGGTTTGTGGACCCTTAGGATCTGTGATTCCCCTCTGGCAAGGGCTGGCTTAAATGCTCCCTTTGTGGGCAGGCATCAGCTGTGTTTGGTCCGATTTTCTTTACTGTTCTAACAGAACAACACTGAGTTTAACGTTTCACAATTTCTGTGTTCTCTTTCCCTAAGCCCCCAGAGATGCTTCCACACCAAGTGCTGCCGCTGGGGGTTTGGGAGGGGTGGCATTGGCAATTCAGAAGTGGTTTTCTATCTCTTCAGTGCCCCTTTCAGTGGTATAAAGTTAAAACTAGGTGCTATGAGTGCTTACCAGAATTTTGGTCCTTATGAAGGCTTTTTGTTTTGTTTTGTTTTTGTTTATTTGTTTGTTTTTGTAGATAGCTGTTAACTTGGTGTCTTTGCAGGGAGAGACAATTGGTGGAGCTTTCTATTCTGCCATCTTGCTCTACCATTCTCCTGTACTAACAGATTTTTGTGCCTGTGGATTTTAAAAATTTTTTCTCTATATAGGACCATGTCATCTGTGAATAGAGACAATTTTACTTCTTCCTTTCAAATTTAGATGACTTCTATTTTTTTTTTCACTTAACTGCTTTTACTAGAACTTTCAGTACTATGTTGAATAGAAGTGGCACGAGTGAGAATCCTTGCGTAGATCCTGATGTTAGAGGAAACATTTTCAGTCTTTCACCACTGAGTGTAATGTGAGCTATGTGTTTTTCATAAACATCCTTTATCTTGTTAAGGAAGTTCTTTCATATTAATACTGTTAATTTTCTGAGTGCTTTGATTATAAAAGGGTGTTTGATTTTGTCAAGTACTTTTTTGTGTGTCAATTGAAGTTATTATGTGTTTTGTTTCCCTTCTTTCTATTAATGTTGCTTATTGTATTTACTGATTTTAATGTTTAACCATCCTTATAATCCTAGAATAAATTCCACTTGGTTATAGTTTATAATCATTTTAATATTCTACTGGATTTGATTTGCTAGTTTTTTGTTAAGGACTACTGTACTTGCACTCATAAGTAATATTGGTGTATAATATTCTTTATTTCTGTTGTCTTTGTCTTTGGTGTCAGACTCATAGGATGAGTTAAGAGAAATCAATACAACCAAATAAATGATTATTTTAAAAGATCAAATAATTTGTGAACATTTAGCTGGACTCACTAATATATATATATAGAAGATACAATTAACTAAAATCAGAAATGAAAGTAGGAACATAGTTCTGGACATTACGGTCAATCTAGCTAAACATTTGTCAATTAAAAACTATTTTTGAAGAACCTATCTGTAGTTTCTTTCAATTTCTCTATTGTTTTTTCATTCTCTGAACATTTCATTTATCTTAGCTTTAATTTTTACCATTGCTTTCCTCCTGCCATATTTTCATTCAGTTTATTTTTCTTTTTCTATTTACTTTAAGTGTAAAGTTAAGTTATTGTTTTAAGGCCTTTTTAAATAAATTGAGATAATAGACACCTAACATAAAATTTACCATCTTAATAATTTTTAAGTGTACAGTTTATTACTGCTAAGTATATACACATTGCTGTATAACTAGTCTCCAAAATGTTTTCATCTTTCATCTCTATACCCATTAAACATCAACTCTCCATTGCTCCCTTTCTTCTATTTATTACTTCTGAATTTGATTACTCTCGATACCCTGTGAAAACAAAATCACACGATATTTGTCTTTTTGTGACTGGCTTACTTCACCTAACAAAATGTCTTAAAGGTTCACCCATGTTGTACCAGATATCAAAATTTTCTTCCTCTTTAAGGTTAAATAATATTCTGTTGTATATATATGTATCATATTTTGTTTAGCCATTCATTCATTGATGGATATTTGCGTTGTTTCCACCTTTTAGCTATTGTGAACAATGCCTCGACAGACATGATTGTACAAATATTTACTTGATACCCTGCTTTAAAAACTTTTAAATATATGTCCAGAAATTTACACAGTGAAACCCTGTCTCTACTAAAAAAAAAATAAAAATAAAAATAAAAAAAAAATTAGCCGGGCATGTGGTGGCAGGTGCCTGTTGTCCCAGCTACTCAGGAGGCTGAGGCAGGAGAATAGCGTGAACCCTGAAGTGGAGCTTGCCGTGAGCCGAGATCGCACCACTGCACTCCAGCCTGGGTGACACAGTGAGACTCCATCTCAAAAAAAAAAAAAAAAAAAAAAAAAAAAAAAAACAAACAAACTTGTAAATATATACCCAGAAGGGGCATTGCTGGATCTTATGGTAGTCATATGTCAAATTTTTTGAGGAACTATAATTCTGGTTTTAATAGATGTTGCTCCATATTGCATATCCACCAACAGTTCACTTCAAATTCTCACCACCATTTTATTTTCTGTTTTTCTTTTTTTTAAGTTAGCATCCATCCTAATGGTTGTGAAGTAATATTTTATTGCAGTTTTGATTTGCATTTCCCTAATGACTAGTGGTTTTGAGCATCTTTTCATATGCTTATTGGCCACTTGTGTATCTTTTTTGGAGAAATGCCTATTTAAGCCTTTTGCACATTTTAAAATCATGTTGGTTGTTCATTGATGTTGTTGAGTTGTATAGTTCTTTGTATAATCTGGATATTAACTTCTTGTAAGATATATGATTTACAAATATTTTCTCTCATTCTGTAAGTTACCTTTTTAGTCTGTTGATTATGTCCTTTGATACACAGTTTTTTATTGTGATATTAGTTCTATTTATCTATTTTTACATTTGTTGTTTTTGCTTTTCATGTCATATTCAGAAATCATTTAAAATCCAGTGTCATGAAGTCTTTTTCCCACATGTATTATTTTAATTTTAAGTTCTATGATATATGTGCAGAACGTGCAGGTTTGTTACATAGGTATATATGTGCCATGGTGGTTTACTGCCCCTATCAACCCATCATCTAAGTTCCCTCTCCTCACCACTCACTCCCCAAAAGGCCCTGTTGTGTGTTGTCCCCCTCCCTGTGCCCATGTGTTCTCATTGTTCAACTTCCACATATGAGGTGTTTGGTTTTCTGTTCCTGTGTTAGTTTGCTGAGCTTTATGACTTCCAACTTTATCTGTGTCCCTGCAAAGGATATGATCTCATTCCTTTTTATGGCTGCGTAGTATTCCATGGTGTATATGTACTGCATTTCCTTTATCCAGTCTATCACGGATGGGCATTTGGGTTGGTTCCATGACTTTGCTATTGTAAATAGTGCTGCAATAAACACACATGTGCATGTGTCTTTATAGTGGAATGATTTAAATTTCTTTGGGTATATACCCAGTAATGGGAGTGCTGGGTCAAATGGCATTTCTGGTTCTAGATCCTTGAGGAATTGCCATCCTGTCTTTCACAATGGTTGAACTAATTTACATTACCACCAACAATGTAAAAGCATTCCTATTTCTCCACATCTTCGCCAACATCTATTATTTCTTGACTTTTAAATAATTGCCACTCTGACTGGTGTGAGATGGTATCTATTGTAGTTTTGATTTGCATTTGTCTACTGATCAGTGGTGTTGAGCTTCTTTTTGTATGTTTGTTGGCCATACAAGTGTCTTCTTTTGAGAAGTGTCAGTTCATATTTTTTTGCCCACTTTTTGATGGGGTTGTTTGGTTTTTTTCTTTTAAGTTTCATTTAAATTCTGGATATTAGACCTTTGTCACATGGGTAGCCTGCAAAAATTTTCTCTCATTCTGTAGATTTCCTGTGCACACTAATGATAGCTTCTTTCGCTGTGCAGAAGCTCTTTAGTTTAATTAGATTTTATTTGTCAGTTTTGACTTTTGTTGTACTTGCTTTTGACATTTCTGTCATGAAGTACTTGCCCTTGCCTATGTCCTGAATGCTATTGCCTAGGTTCCCTTCTAAGGTTTTTATGGTTTTGGTTTATACATTTAAGTCTTTAATTCATTGTGAGTTAATTTTTGTATAAGGTGTAAGAAAGGGGTCCAGTTTTAGTTTTCAGCATCTGGCTAGCCAGTTTTCCCAGCACCATTAAACTGAATAGGAGATCCTTTCCCCATCACTTGTTTTTGTCAGGTTTGTTGAAGATCAGATAGTTGTAGATGTGTGGTGTTATTTCTGAGGTCTCTGTTCTGTTCCACTGGCCTATATGTCTGTTTTGGTACCAGTACCATGCTGTTTTGGTTACTGTAGCCTTGTAGTATAGTGTGAAGTCAGGTAACATGATGCCTTTGGCTTTGCTCATTGTGCTTAGGATTGTCTTTGCTATATGGGGTTTCCTTTAATTTCACATAAATTTGAAGTAGTTTTTTTTTAATTCTGTGAAGAATGTCAATGGTAGTTTGATGGAAAAAGCATTGAATCTACAAGTTACTTTGGACAATATGGCAATTTTCACAATATTGATTTTTCATATTCATGAAGAAGGAATGTTTTTCCATATGTTTGTGTCCTCTCTTATTTATTTGAGCAGTGGCTTGTAGTTCTCCTTAAAGAGGTTCTTCACATTCCTTGTCAGCTATGTTCCTAGGTATTTTATTCTCTTTATATAAATTGTGAGTGGGAGTTCATTCATGATTCAGCTCTCTGCTTGTCTATTATTGGTGTAAAGGAATGCTTGGGATTCTTTTTACATTGATTTTGCATCCTGAGACTTTGCTGAAGTTGCTTATCAGCTTAAGGAGTTTTGGGGCTGAGATGATGATGTTTTCTGAATATAGATTCATGTCATCTTCAAACAGAGATGATTTGACTTCCTCCCTTCCTGTTTGAATATGCTTTATTTCTTTCTCTTACTTGATTATCCTGGCCAGAACTTCCAATACTGTGTTGAATAGGAGTGGTGAGAGAGGGTATCCTTGTCTTGTGCCAGTTTTCAAAGGGAATGCTTCCAGCTTTTGCCCATTCAAAATGATATTGGCTGTGGGTTTGTCATAAGTAGCTCTGATTATTTTGAACTATGCTAAATCCATACTTAATGTAGTGAGGGTTTTTAACATGAAGGGATGTTGAATTTTATCAAAGGCATTCTCTGCATCTATTGGGATAGTCATGTGGTTTCTGCCTTTGGTTCTGTTTATGTGGTTGATTACCTTTATTAATTTGCATATATTGAACTGGCCTTGCATCCCAGAAATGAAACCAACTTGATCATGGTGGATAAGCTTATTTATGTGCTGCTAGATTCGGCTTGCCAGTATTTTATTTTGGATTTTTGCATCTATCTTCATCCAGGATATTGACCTGAAGTTTTCTTTCTTTGTTGTGTCTCCTCCAGGTTTTCATATCAGGATGATACTGGCTTCAGGAGTCCCTCCTTTTCAATTGTTTGGAATAGTTTCAGAAGGGGTGGTACCAGCTCCTCTTTGTACCTCTGGTAGAATTTGGCTGTGAATCCATCTGGTCCTCAGCTGTTTCTGTTGGTAGGCTATTAATTACTGCCTCAGTTTCAGAACTTGTTAGTAGTTCATTCAAGGATTTAACTTATTCCTCCTGGTTTAGTCTTAGGAGAGTGTGTGTGTCCAGGAATTTATCATTTTTTCTATATTTTCTAGTTTACTTGCCTAGAGGTGTTTATAGTATTCTCTGATGGTAATTTGTATTTCTATGGTGTCAGTGGTGATATCTGCTTCAACCTTTTTTTTTTTTTTTTTTTTTTTTTTTTTTTTTTTTTTTTGAGATGGAGTCTCACACTGTCACAGGGGCTGGTGTGCAGTGGCACAATCTCGGCTCACTGCAACCTCTGACTCCCAGGTTCAAGCAATTCTCCTGCCTCAGCCTCCCGAGTAGCTAGGATTACAGGTGCCGACCACCACGCCTGGCCTGGCTAATTTTTTGTATTTTTAGTAGAGATGGAGTTTCACTATGTTGGCCAGACTGGTCTTGAACTCCTGACCTCGTGATCCACCTGCCTCGACCTCCCAAAGGGCTGGGATTACGGGCATGAGCCACCGTGCCTGGCCCTCTTCATCATTTTTTATTGTGTCTATTTGACTATTCTCTCTTTTCTTCTTTATTACTCTAGGTAGCAGTCCTTTTTTTTTTTTTTTTTTTCCCAATAAAACAGCTTCTTAATTCATTGATTTTTTGGAGGGTTTTTTGTGTCTCTATCTCCTTTAGTTCTGGCCTGATCTTAGCTCCTTATTTTCTTCCACTAGCTTTTGGGTTAGTTTGCTATTGCTTCTCTAGCTCTTTTAATTGTGATGTTAGAGTTTCAATTTGAGATTTTTCTAGCTTTCTGATATGGGTATTTAGTGCTATAAATTTTCCTCTTAACACTGCTTCATCTGTGTCCCAGAGATTTTGGTACATTATCTCTTTCTTCTGATTGGTTTCAAAGAACTTCTTGATTTCTGCCTTAATTTTGTTATTTATCTTGGAGTCATTCAGAAGAAGGTTGTTCAATTTCCATGTAAGTGTGTGATTTTGAGTGAGTTTCTTATTTCTGAGTTCTAATTTGATTGCATTTTGGTCTGGGAGACTGTTATTTCAATTCTTTTGCATTTTCTGAGGAGTGCTTTACTTCAAATTATGTGGTCAATTTTAGGATAAGTGCTATGTGGCAGTGAGAAGAACGTGTATTTTGTTGATTTGGGCTGAAGAGTTCTGTAGAAGACTATTAGGTCCACTTGATTCAGAGTTGAGTTCAAGTCCTGAATATTCTTGTTAATTATCTGTCTTGTTGATCTGTCTAATATTGACAGTGGGGTGTTAAAGTCTCCCACTATTATTGTGTGGGAGCCTAAGTCTCCTTGCAGGTCTCTAAGAACTTGTTTTATGAATCTGGGTGCTCCTGTATCGGGTGCATATATATTTAGGATAGTTAGCTCTTTTTGTTGCATTGATCCCTTTACCATTATGTAATGTTCTTTTTTTTTTTTTTTTTTGTCTTTTTTGAGCTTTGTTGGCTTAAAGTCCATTTTGTCAGAAACTAGGTTTGCAATCCCTGCGTTTTTTGCTTTCTATTGGCTTGGTAAATTTTCCTCTATTCCTTTATTTTGAGCCCATGTGTGTCTTTGCACATTAGATGAGTCTCCTGAACACAGCACACCAATGGGTCTTGAATCTGTATCCAATTTGCTGGTCTGTGTCTTATAATTAAGGCATTTAGCCCATTTACATTGAAGGTTAGTATTGTTCTGTGTGAATTTGATCCTGTCATTATGATGCTATCTGGTTATTTTGCACACTAGTTGATGGAGTTTTTTCATAGTGTCATTGGTCTTTATATTTTGGTGTGTTTATACAGTGGCTGATACTGGTTTTTCTTTTCACTATTTAGTGCTTCCTTCAGGAGCTTTTGCAAGGCAGGCCTTGTGGTGATGAAATCCCTCAGCAATTGTTTGTCTCGAAGAGATTTTATTTCTCATTTGTCTATTAAGTTTAGTTTGGCTGGATGTAAAATTTTGGGTTCAAAATTCTTTTCTTTAAGAGTGTTGAATATTGGCCCCCAATCTCTTCTGGCTTGTAGGGTTCCTGCTGAGAGGTCTGCTTTTAGTCTGACGGGCTTCTCTTTGTAGGTGATCTGGCTTTTCTCTCTGGCTGTCCTTAATATTTTTTCCTTCATTTTGACCTTGGAGAATCTGATGATTATGTCTTGGGGTTGAGCTTCTCGTGGAGTATATTAGTAGAGTTCTCTGTGTTTTCTGATTATGCATGTTGGCCTGTCTTGCTAGGTTGGGAAAGTTCTCCTGTATAATATCCTGAAGTACATTTTCCAGTGTGTTTCCATTCTCCCTGTCTCCTTCAGGTACTCTAATCAATCATAGGTTCCAAATTTTTAGGTAGTCCCATATTTTTTGGAGGCTTTGTTCATTCCTTTTCATTCCTTTTTTCTCTAATCTTGTCTGCATTCTTTATTTCAGCAAGGTGGTCTTCAAACTCTAATATCCTTTCTTCCGCTTGGTCAACTCGGTCATTGATACTTATGTGAAATTCTCGTTCTGTGTTCTTCAACTCCATGAGTTTATTTATGTTCCTCTCTAAACTGGATATTTTAGTTAGCAGTTCCTCTAACCTTTCATCAAGATTCTTAGCTTCTTTGCATTGGGTTAGAACATGCTCCTTTAGCTCACTGGAGTTTTTTTTATTACCCATCTTCTGAAAACTACTTCTATCAATTTGTCCATCTCATCTTCCGTCCAGTTTTATGTTCTTGCTGGAGAGGCATTGCAATCATCTGGAGGAGAACGGGCACTCTGGCCTTTTGAGTTTTCAGTGTTTTTTTCATTGATTCTTTCTCATCTTTATGGGTTTGTCTAGTTTTGACCTTTGAGGCTGCTGACCCTTGGATGGGGTTTTAGTGGGGATTTTTTGTTGTTGATGATGCTGTTGTTGTTGCTTTATGTTTCTTTGTTTTTCTTTCAATAGGTCCCTCTTCCGTAGGGCTGCTGCCATTTGCTGGGGGTTCACTTCAGGACCTAGTCATCTGGCTCACTCCCACACCTGGAGATATCACTCAAGGAGGCTGGAGAACAACAAAGATGTGTGCCTGCTCTTTCTTCTGGGATCTCTGACCTCGAGGGGCAGCAACCTGATGCCAGTAGGATCATTCCCGTATAGGGTGTCTGATAACCCCTCTTGGAGGGCCTTACCCAGTTGGATGGCACAGGGAAAAAGACCTGTTTAATGAAGGACTTTGACTCTCCCTTGGTGGAGGGCGTGTGCTTCATTGGGGGAAAATCCACTCATCTGGGCTGCCCAGATTCCTGAGAACTACCAGGAGGAAAGGCTAAGTCTTCTGGTCCACACAGACTGTGGTCACCCCTCCCCCTAGGGGCTCAGGCCCAGGGAGATCAAGGTTATGTCCCTGAGCCTCTGACTGGAGTTGTTCAAGTTCCTGCAGGGAGGCCCCACACAGTGAGTAAGGGTGGGTCAAGGTCAGGCCTGAAGAGGTGGTCTGGCTACAGTCTGCCACGTCAGGTGTGTTGAGCTTTGGGGAAAACCTCTTGGGACCAAGCCATCTATCCTTCTTGGCTCCAGCAGGGGAAAAGAGTGGCCTGGAGCTATAGAGATGAATGCCACCTTTCCCCCTTCCTGTTGCATAGGGAGCTTAACCTGTTAGGCAGTTATGAGTCCCAGTGCTGGCTGCTGTCCCTCCCCCAAGGAGCTCAAACAGTTTAGACAGCAGGCAGCCATAGCTGTGGTGCTGGTCACCTCTCTCCTTGAGAACTTGGCAGGCTTAAGCAGGTTCTAGCTGTGAGGCTGTTGAGAATCTGCGCAGCTTCAGGGTTGGGACCCTAGGTCCCGGTGGTGTGGGTTCACAAGTAAGGTCTTCCGATCTATGGTTTACATTGTTTGGTGGAAAAAAGAATGGTTTCCCGGCTGGGTAGCACACTTATTCACTGCCTACCTTGGCTAAAGGGTTGGTGGCTCCCCTGCCCTGTGTGACTCTCAGGTGGGCTGCTGCACCACACTTCTCTTTCTTTCTCTCCATGTACCACGCCAACTGCCTAGTCAATTCTGATAAGAGAACCTGGATACCTTGGTTGCCAGTGCAGGACTCACATGCTAGTTACGTTTTTTGTTTTGTTTTGTTTTGTTTTGTTTTGTTTTTTCTCTGATGGGAGCCTCTGATCCTTGGTGCTTCCAGTCGTCCATCTTGGCCTCTCCCCAATATTTTCTTCTAAGAGTCTTATAGTTTTAAATCTCGTGTTTAGGTCTTTGATCCATTTTAAGTTAATTTTGTATAAACAAGGGGTCCAGTTTCATACTTTTGCATGTGGATATTCAGTTTTTCTAACAAAATTTGTAGAAAATACTACAAATACTTCCTTATTTAATACTTGTAGTACCCTTATTTAAAATCATTTGGCCACATGTGAGAGAGTTTATCTCTGGCCTTTCTATTTTATTCCATTTATCTCTATGCCTCTCTTTTTGCCAGAACCACACTGTGTTGATTCCTGTAGTTTTATAGTAAGTTTGGAAATCAGGAAATGTGAGACTTTCACCTATTTTTATTTTTCAAGTTTTTTTTTTTGGCTATTCAGGATCCCTTGAGATTCCATATAAATTTTAGAATGCATTCTTTTTATTCCAGCAAAAATCACCGTTGAAATTTTGATAAGGATTGCATTAATCTATACAGTTGGATATGCTTCTCATTTCCTTTCTTTTGTATTATTTATTTATTTTTTTCTTGGTAGTTACCAGGGGGTTAGCATCAACATCCAAGATTTTATCATTCTAATTTGAATTGATCTCAGTTTAGCTAAGTATTAGGCAAATTTTCAGGTCCATAAGTTCTTCCGATATTGTCATTGTCACAAACTACGTCTTTATACATGGTGTGCTATTATAGATTTAAAATTATTGTTCTATGATTTTATGTGTTTTAAATCATGTAGAAAAGGAAGGAGTTATAAGTAATACATAAAATAATGCTGGCTCTACCTTTATGTCTGTACTGTAGTTGTCTTTTCTGCCATTATTTTTTTTATGACTTCATGTTACTTTCTAGTGTCCCTTCCTTTCATGCTGAAGAATTCCCTTAAACAATTCTTGTGGGGCAGGTCTACTAGCAAAAATTTTCCTCAGCTTTTGCTTTTCAAGTAAGACCTTGATTGTTTTTGTGTTTTTGGCCAATAGTTTTACATAGTAGAGAATTCCTGATTGAATTTTTTTATTTTTAATCACTTTATGCCAATACATTGCCTTCCGGTTTTCATGATGTCCGATGAGAAATTGGCTCTTACCTTTTATTGAGGATCTCTTACATCTGATAAGTCACCTTTTGCTTGTTGCTTTTGAGATTTTCTCTTTGTCAACTGATTAAAATATGTCTTGGTATGGATCATTTAGCATTTTTCTATTACAGATCTTGGGTGTATAAATTTATGTTTTTCATTGTATTTGAGAAGTTTTCAGGCTTTAAATTTTCAAAACAATTTCTGTTCCATCTTTCCTTTCCTTCTGGTATTCTCTTTACATATATGTTGGTATGACTGATGTCTCATGTGTCCCTTATGTTCTGTTCATTTTCTTTATCTTTTTTTCTTTCTGATGCCCATAGCGAAAAATTTCTATTGACCTACCCTCAAGACCACTTATTCTGTCTTCTACCTTTAATTTGCTTTGAGTCATTCTAGTCAGTCCTTTTAAATTTCCACTATTGTATTTTTTGGCTCCTGTATTTCTATTAGGTCCTTTTAATAAGTTTTATACCTTTACTGATTTTTTTATTTGTTCAATTAGTGCTCTCCTTGTTTCTTTTAGTCATTTTTCCATGATTTTTTCTAGGTTTTTGAAGATATTGAAAAAAGTTATTTTAAAGTCTTTGTCTGATAAGTCTGGGCTTCTTCAGGAAAGGATTCTGTCAGTTTTTTTCCCTATAAATGTGTCATACTTTCTGTTTCTTTTATGTTTTCTAATTTTTGTTGAAACTTTGACATTTGTAATCTTACAATACGAAAATTTTGGAAATCAGATTCTGCTCCCTTCCCAGGGTTTATTGTTGTTTCTTGATTGGGCTGCAATCACCTGTTTGTTTAATGACTTATTTTTCTAAGCTATTTTTTGAAAGCTATATTACTTGTTCTGTGTGGTCATTGAAGTTTTCATTCCATTATTTCAGCATTTAGTTCATGTCCTGGTAGAAATTTCCTTAAATGCCTGGAGGAAAAACAAGGAAGAAAACATAACACAAATAGTGCTCCTGTTCTTTGTAGATTGGCTCTAAATGGCTCTAAATTGGGGCACTCCTATAACATGTAGCCTTGACATCTACCTTTAGCCTTCACTTTGTGGATGTGTAAAGTGCATAGATTAGCCAGAACTGCAAGCCTAGGGTCCGTTAAGTTCTTTTCTGAACACTTGTCTGGTCCTGGGCAGGTGTGTTCTGTCTCATTTCTCTGGTATATATGAGACATTTTCAAGCAGCCCTTATTCTTCCCTATATCTCCCTTCCCAGAATTTATGATCTGTCTGCTGTTTACCCTGCCTAATGTCTTTTGACCTAATAAGACGTTGATACTATATGTCTTTAAATGCTTTTGACAGGTGCTACCAAAGCAGCCATTCAAGCTCTGAGGTAGTTCTTTGGGGAGCAAAACAAAGGCAAGTCTTAGATCTGGGCTCTCAGGGAACTTCCAGACAGGTGAGAATATTCATCAATAATATATAATAAACAAGGTTTATTTAGCACCCTCTGGCACTAGCAAGTCACACCAGAGATACTGGCTGCCACCAAGCTTGGGAATGGAGGATTGTAGGTAAATCAGCAAAAATCCTATAGTGATTTCTTCCCACAATGAAGTACAGTCTGTCTTCAGTAAGCACTCCCCTGGTGGTTAATTTTTAAAAATTGTATTCCCAAATATTCAAAACAATTGAATTGTAAAAGTTTTTGACAGCTTAGTGGTTGCTTCAGTGGATGAACTAACTTTTACAGCTTTCTACTTCACTGTTTTCAGTGACTCCACTAATTTTCTTACTACTAATCTATTTGTATCTTTATATTTGAACTGATTTTTTTCTAATGTAAAGTGTATTGTTGGGTTTTATTTTTTGTTCACTAGACTGTTTCTTAATTGGTGTATTTAGGCAATTCACTTTTAAAGTGGTTATTAATATAGTTAGATTAGTAGATACTATATTTGCATCTGATTTCTATTCATTGATCTTGTTCTTTTTTTCTCCCTCATTTTCTACTTCTCTAGTTATAACTGAGAATTTCATGTAATTCCATGTTCTTTCTTCCTATATGAATTACACTTGTGTTTTTTAAAAATCTAGTAGTTCTCTAGAGTTTGCAATTAAACATTTACAACAAATTTTAATCCAGTTTCAAACAACATTATACCATTTCATCAGTAGTGCAGGCGTTACATAACAGAATATTGCTGTTATTCACTTAACTCATCCTCATGCTATGATCTATCAATGAATTGTTACTATTATTATTTGAACAACTATCTCATTAAATAAATTAGGAATAAAAAGAATAAAATATTTTATTTTACCTTAATTTATGTTTTATCTGATGTTCTTGTTTTTAATGTAAGTCTTATATATTTGACCTATTGAATTTTTGTTCTTCCTGAAGAGCTTCTTCCTTTATTCTTTTAAAAATATATTTTCTTTGAGACAGAGTCTCACTCTCATTACCCAGGCTGGAGTGCAGTGGCACAATTTCGGCTTACTGCAGCCTCAACTTCCTGAGCTCAGGTGATTCTCCCACCTCAGCCTCCCAAGTATCTAGGACAATTTTTCTTCATCTTCCTTCTTTCTTCTTTCTTTCTTCCTTCTTCCTTCTTTCTTCTCTTCTTCTCTTCCCTCTTCTCTTCTCCTCTCCTTCCTTCTTCTTCTTCTTCTTCTTCTTCTTCTTCTTCTTCTTCTTCTTCTTCGTCTTCGTCTTCGTCTTCGTCTTCGTCTTCATCTTCTTCTTCTTCTTCTTCTTCTTCTTCTTCTTCTTCTTCTTCTTCTTCTTCTTCGTCTTCGTCTTCGTCTTCGTCTTCGTCTTCGTCTTTGTCTTCGTCTTCGTCTTCTAACTTAGATTTTGTCATGTTGCCCAGGCTGACCTCAAACTACTGGACTCCAAGCCATCCACTCATCTTGACCTCTAAAAGTGCTAAGATTACAGGCATGAGCTACCATACCTGGCTAGAGCATCTTTTTTACACATAATGTTTTTACGTATTTATGGGGCACATGGATATTTTGCTACACACATAGGATGTGTAAATGCTCAAGTCAGAGGATTTAGAATATCCATCGCCTTGTGTATTTATTATTCCTATGTATTGAGAACATTTTAAATCCTTTATTCTAGCAATTTTTTATAGAACATAAATTGTTGTTAACTATAGTAACCCAACTGCTATCAAACATTAGCTCTTATTTCTTCTATCTAACTATACGTGTGTACCCATTAACCAACATCTCCCATATCCCCCTAGATGCTTCCCCAACTCTAGTAATTATCATTCTATTCTCTACTTCCATGAGATTCTTTTAGATCCCACATTAGTGAGAGCATGTGATGTTGAACTTCCTGTGCCTGATTAATTGCACTTAACATAGTGACCAACAGTTCCATTGATGTTGCTGTAAAAGACAGGATTTCATTCTTTTTTTATGGAAAATATTATTCCATTGTGTATATATACCACATTTTATTTTCTTTTATATAAGTATAAAAGAAAATAAAATATATATATATATTTTAGTTTCAGCCAACCATTTAGCTTCCACCAATCTATACACTCTTCACTATTTTGTTTTTTTTTATTTAGTTTTTATTATTATTATACTTTAAGTTCTAGGGTACATGTGCATAATGTGCAGGTTTGTTACATATGTATACTTGTGCCATGTTGTTGTGCTGCACCCATCAACTCGTCAGCACCCATCAACTCGTCATTTACATCAGGTATAACTCCCAATGCAATCCCGCCCCCCTCCCCCTTCCCCATGATAGGCCCTAGTGTGTGATGTCCCCCTTCCCGAGTCCAAGTGATTGTTCAGTTCCCACCTATGAGTGAGAACATGTGGTGTTTGGTTTTCTGTTCTTGTGATAGTTTGCTAAGAATGATGGTTTCCAGCTGCATCCATGTCCCTACAAAGGACACAAACTCATCCTTTTTGATGGCTGCATAGTATTCCATGGTGTATATGTGCCACATTTTCTTAATCCAGTCTGTCACTGATGGACATTTGGGTTGATTCCAAGTCTTTGCTATTGTGAATAGTGCCACAATGAACATACGTGTGCATGTGTCTTTATAGCAGCATGTTTTATAATCCTTTGGGTATATCCCCAGTAATGGGATGGCTGGGTCATATGGTACATCTAGTTCTAGATCCTTGAGGAATCGCCATACTGTTTCCATAATGGTTGAACTAGTTTACAATCCCACCAACAGTGTAAAAGTGTTCCTATTTCTCCACATCCTCTCCAGCACCTATTGTTTCCTGACTTTTTAATGATTGCCATTCTAACTGGTGTGAGATGGTATCTCATTGTGGTTTTGATTTGCATTTCTCTGATGGCCAGTGATGATGAGCATGTTTTCATATGTCTGTTGGCTGTACAAATGTCTTCTTTTGAGAAATGACTGTTCATATCCTTTGCCCACTTTTTGATGGGGTTGTTTGTTTTTTTCTTATAAATTTGTTTGAGTTCTTTGTAGGTTCTGGATATTAGCCCTTTGTCAGATGAGTAGATTGCAAAAATTTTCTCCCATTCTGTAGGTTGCCTGTTCACTCTGATGGTAGTTTCTTTTGCTGTGCAGAAGCTTTTTAGTTTAATGAGATCCCATTTGTCAATTTTGGCTTTTGCTGCCATTGCTTTTGGTGTTTTAGACATGAAGTGTTTGCCCGTGCCTATGTCCTGAATGGTACTACCTAGATTTTCCTCTAGGGTTTTTATGGCATTAGGTCTAACATTTAAGTATCTAATCCATCTTGAATTAATTTTTGTATAAGGAGTAAGGAAAGGATTCAGTTTCAGCTTTCTACTTATGGCTAGCCAATTTTTCCAGCACCATTTATTTAATAGGGAATCCTTTCCCCATTTCTTGTTTTTGTCAGGTTTGTCAAAGATCAGATGGCTGTAGATGTGTGGTATTATTTCTGAGGACTCTGTTCTGTTCCATTGGTCTATATCTCTGTTTTGGTACCAGTACCATGCTGTTTTGGTTACTGTAGCCTTGTAGTATAGTTTGAAGTCAGGTAGTGTGATGCCTCCAGCTTTGTTCTTTTGACTTAGGATTGTCTTGGAGATGCGGGCTCTTTTTTGGTTCCATATGAACTTTAAGGCAGGTTTTTCCAATTCTCTGAAGAAACGCATTGGTAGCTTGATAGGGATGGCATTGAATCTATAAATTACCTTGGGTAGTATGGCCATTTTCACGATATTGATTCTTCCTATCCACGAGCATGGTATGTTCTTCCATTTGTTTGTGTCCTCTTTTATTTCACTGAGCAGTGGTTTGTAGTTCTCCTTGAAGAGGTCCTTTACATCCCTTGTAAGTTGGATTCCTAGGTATTTTCTTCTCTTTGAAGCTATTGTGAATGGAAGTTCCTTCATGATTTGGCTCTCTGTTTGTCTGTTACTGGTGTATAAGAATGCTTGTGATTTTTGCACATTAATTTTGTATCCTGAGACGTTGCTGAAGTTTCTTATCAGCTTAAGGAGATTTTGGGCTGAGACAATGGGGTTTTCTAAATATACAATCATGTCATCTGCAAAGAGGGACAATTTGACTTCTTCTTTTCCTAACTGAATACCCTTGATTTCTTTCTCTTCCCTGATTCCCCTAGCCAGAACTTCCAACACTATGTTGAATAGGAGTGGTGAGAGAGGGCATCCCTGTCTTGTGCCAGTTTTCAAAGGGAATTTTTCCAGTTTTTGCCCGTTCAGTATGATATTGGCTGTGGGTTTGTCATAAATAGCTCTTATTATTTTTAGGTACATTCCATCAATACCGAATTTATTGAGCGTTTTTAACATGAAGAGCTGTTGAATTTTGTCAAAAGCTTTTTCTGCATCTATTGAGATAATCATGTGGTTCTTGTCTTTGGTTCTGTTTATATGCTGGATTATGTTTAGTGATTTGCGAATGTTGAACCAGCCTTGCATCCCAGGGATGAAGCCCACTTGATCATGGTGGATAAGCTTTTTGATGTGCTGCTGAATCTGGTTTGCCAGTAATTTATTGAGGATTTTTGCATCAATGTTCATCAGGGATATTGGTCTAAAATTCTCTTTTTTTGTTGTGTCTCTGCCAGGCTTTGGTATCAGGATGATGTTGGCCTCATAAAATGAGTTAGGGAGGATTCCTTCTTTTTTTATTGATTGGAATAGTTTCAGAAGGAATGGTACCAGCTCCTCCTTGTACCTCTGGTAGAATTCAGCTGTGAATCCATCTGGTCCTGGACTTTTTTTGGTTGGTAGGCTATTAATTATTGCCTCAATTTCAGAGCCTGCTATTGATCTATTGAGGGATTCAACTTCTTCCTGGTTTAGTCTTGGAAGAGTGTAAGTGTCCAGGAAATTATCCATTTCTTCTAGGTTTTCTAGTTTATTGGCGTAGAGGTGTTTATTGTATTCTCTGATGGTAATTTGTATTTCTGTGGGGTCTGTAGTGATATCCCCTTTATCATTTTTTATTGCATCTATTTGATTCTTCTCTCTTTTCTTCTTTATTAGTCTTGCTAGCGGTCTGTCAATTTTGTTGATCTTTTCAAAAAACCAACTCGTGGATTCATTGATTTTTTGGAGGGTTTTTTGTGTCTCTATCTCCTTCACTTCTGCTCTGATCTTAGTTATTTCTTGCCTTCTGCTAGCTTTTGAATGTGTTTGCTCTTGCTTCTCTAGTTCTTTTAATTGTGATGTTAGAGTGTCAATTTTAGATCTTTCCTGCTTTCCCTTGTGGGCATTTAGTGCTATAAATTTCCCTCTACACACTGCTTTAAATGAGTCCCAGAGATTCTGGTATGTTGTATCTTTGTTCTCATTGGTTTCAAAGAACATCTTTATTTCTGCCTTCATTTCGTTATGTTCCCAGTAGTCATTCAGGAGCAGGTTGTTCAGTTTCCATGTAGATGAGTGGTTTTGATTGAGTCTCTTAGTCCTGAGTTCTAGTTTGATTGCACTGTGGTCTGAGAGACAGTTTGTTATAATTTCTGTTCTTGTACATTTGCTGAGGAATGATTTCCTTCCAATTATGTGGTCAATTTTGGAATAAGTGCGATGTGGTGCTGAGAAGAATGTATATTCTGTTGATTTGGGGTGGAGAGTTCTATAGATGTCTATTAGGTCTGCTTGCTGCAGAGATGAGTTCAATTCCTGGATATCCTTGTTAACTTTCTGTCTCGTTGATCTGTCTAATGTTGACAGTGGAGTGTTGAAGTCTCCCATTATTATTGTATGGGAGTCTAAGTCTCTTTGTAAGTCTCTAAGGACTTGCTTTATGAATCTGGGTGCTCCTGTATTGGGTGCATATATATTTAAGATAGTTAGCTCTTCCTGTTGAATTGATCCCTTTACCATTATGTAATGGCCTTCTTTGTCTCTTTTGATCTTTAATGGTTTAAAGTCTGTTTTATCAGAGACTAGTATTGCAACCCCTGCTTTCTTTTGATCTCCATTTGCTTGGTAAATCTTCCTCCATCCCTTTATTTTGAGCCTATGTATGTCTCTGCATGTGAGATGTGTCTCCTGAATACAGTACCCTGATGGGTCTTGACTCTTTATCCAGTTTGCCAGTCTGTGTCTTTTAATTGGAGCATTTAGTCCATTTACATTTAAGGTTAATATTGTTATGTGTGAACTTGATCCTGCCATTATGATACTAACTTGTTATTTTGCTCGTTAGTTGATGCAGTTTCTTCCTAGCCTCGATGGTCTTTACATTTTGGCATGTTTTTGCAATGGCTGGTACCGGTTGTTCCTTTCCATGTTTAGTGCTTCCTTCAGGGTCTCTTGTAAGGCAGGCCTAGTGGTGACAAAATCTCTAAACGTTTGCTTATCTGTAAAGGATTTTATTTCTCCTTTACTTATGAAACTTAGTTTGGCTGGATATGAAATTCTGGGTTTAAAATTCTTTTCTTTAAGAATGTTGAATATTGGCCCCCACTCTCTTCTGGCTTGGAGAGTTTCTGCCAAGAGATCTGCTGTTAGTCTGATGGGCTTCCCTTTGTGGGTAACCCGACCTTTCTCTCTGGCTGCCCTTAAGATTTTTTCCTTCATTTCATCTTTAGTGAATCTGGCAATTATGTGTCTTGGAGTTGCTCTTCTCGAGGAGCATCTTTGTGGCGTTTTCTGTATTTCCTGGATTTGTATGTTGACCTGCCCTACTAGGTTGGGGAGGTTCTCCTGGATGATATCCTGAAGTGTTTTCCAACTTGGTTCCATTTTCCCCCTCACTTTCAGGCACCCCAATCAGACGTAGATTTCATCTTTTTACATAATCCCATACTTCCTGCAGGCTTTGTTCATTTATTTTTCTTCTTTTTTCTTTTGGTTTCTCTTCTCGCTTCATTTCGTTCATTTGATCCTCAATCGCTGATACTCTTTCTTCCAGTTGATCGAGTCGGTTACTGAAGCTTGTGCATTTGTCATGTATTTCTCGTGTCATGGTTTTCATCTCTTTCATTTCGTTTATGACTTTCTCTGCATTAATTACTCTAGCTATCAATTCTTCCACTTTTTTTTTCAAGATTTTTAGTTTCTTTGTGCTGGGTACGTAATTCCTCCTTTAGCTCTGAGAAGTTTGATGGACTGAAGCCTTCTTCTCTCATCTCATCAAAGTCATTCTCCGTCCAGCTTTGATCCATTGCTGGCGATGAGCTGCGCTCCTTTGCCGGGGGAGATGCGCTCTTATTTTTTGAATTTCCAGCTTTTCTGCCCAGCTTTTTCCCCATCTTTGTGGTTTTATCTGCCTCTGGTCTGTGATGATGATGGTGACGTACTGATGGGGTTTTGGTGTAGGTGTCCTTCCTTTTGATAATTTTCCTTCTAACAGTGGACCCTCAGCTGTAGGTTTGTTGGAGATTGCTTGAGGTGCACTCCAGACCCCGTTTGCCTGGGTGTCAGCAGCAGAGGCTGCAGAAGATAGGATATTGCTGAACAGCGAGTGTACCTGTCTGATTCTTGCTTTGGAGGCTTCCTCTCAGGGGTGTACTCCACCCTGTGAGGTGTGGGGTGTCAGACTGCCCCTAGTGGGGGATGTCTCCCCGTTAGGCTACTCAGGGGTCAGGGACCCACTTGAGCAGGGAGTCTGTCCCTTCTCAGATCTCAGCCTCCGTGTTGGGAGATCCACTGCTCTCTTCAAAGCTGTCAGACAGAGTCGTTTGCGTCTGCAGAGGTCCACATTTTCTTTAAGTTGATGGACACTTAGGTTGTTTTTATTTTTTTGCTATTATGAATAGTGTTTCAATAAACATGGAGTTGCAGGTATCACTTTAATATACTGATTTTCTTTGCTTTGGGCAAATACTCAGTAGTCTGATTGTTGGATTGTATGGTAGTTTCATTTTTCACTTGAGAAACTTTCATTTTGTTTTCTGTAATGACTGTACTAATTTACATTTTTACCAACAATGTACAAGGGTTCTCTTTTCTTCATATCCCTGCAAGAATCTGTGAATTTTTATTTTTTTTTTATAATAGCCATTCTTACTGGGGTAAAATAATACCTCACTGTAGTTTTGATTTGCATGACCCTGATCATTAGCGATGTTGAGCATTTGTTTATGTACATGTTGGCCATTTGTATGTATTCTTTGAAAAATTTCTATTCAGGTTATTTGCCCATTTTTAATGAGAATATTAGTTTTTGTTTTGTTTTGTTTTTTCTGTTGACTTGTGAGTTCCTTTTATATTCTGGACTTCATTATTTTGTGAGATCAATAGTTTTCAAATATTTTCTCCCATTCAACAAGTTCCTTCTTCACTTTGTTGACTGTTTCCTTTGCTGCACAAAAGGTTTTAAATTTAATATATTACATTTGTCTATTTTTGCTTTTATTGCCTATACTTTTGAGATTTTAGCCATAAAATGTATGCCTAAACAAATGTCCTGGAGTATTTTCTCTATGTTTTATTCTAGTGCTGTCATAGCTTTGGGTCTTACATTTGAGTCATTCACCTATTTTGAGTTGATTTTTGTATATAGTGAGAGGTATAGGGCTAGTTTAATTTTTCTGCCTATTGATATCCATTTTTTCTAGCACTATTTATTGAAGAGGGTGTTCCAAGGGGCCTCTTACTTTTCCTTTAAGGGCAGATATGGTGGTATTTAATTCCTTTAGTTTTTGTTTGTCAGAGTGTGTCTTTATTTCTCTTTCACTCTTGAAGAATGATTTTTCAGGATATATAATTCTTGATTAGTGTTTTGTTTTGCTTTACTTCCATCATTTTAAACATTTCACCCAACTGACTTCTAGCTTGTATGATTTCGACAAGAAGTCGAGTGTAGTTCTTATTCTTGTTTTCTATAGGTAAGTTCTTCTCCTACCTTTCTCTTCCTCCTTGTTTCAAGATTTTCTCTTTTTCTTTCCTTTTGTTTCCTACAATTTAAATATGATATACCTAGATATATGTTTTTGGTATGTATCCTGCTTGACTTTCATCACACTCCCTGAAATTGTGGTTTTGTGTCATTCATTAATTTTCAGAAAGTCTGCTATTTCTACTTCAAATATATCATCTGCTTTATCCTGTCTTCTCTTTCTGGTATTCCAATTACACACATGTTGAATATTTTGAAATTGTTAAACAATTCTTGGGTATTTTGTTCTGTTTTTAACATTATTTTCTTTTTTTATCTCAGATTTGAAAGTTTCTATTGACAATATCTTTAAGCCATTTGATTCTTTCTTAAGCTGTGATCAGTCTACTGATGATCTCGTTAGAGTTTCTTCACTTCTATACAGGTTCTTTTGTTTCTAGTATTTATTTTTTATTTTATTCTTGGGGTTTCCATATCTGTGCTTATTATATTATCCATATGTAGCTGAATGTTAACTATGTTTTCATTAACATCCCTAACATTGCAATCATAGTTATTTTAAATTTCCATTCTAGACTTTTCAAAATCTGTCATATTTGAGTCTGATTCAGATTTTACTTTATATTTTCATACTGTGTTTTTCTTACTTTTTAGTAAGAAAAGTGTTATTCTAACTTTTTATGTTGAAAGCCAGATGTAATAACATGATAACCCAAGTTCCCACTAGATAATAGAAACTGAAGTAAATAGAGATTTAGTGTGAGATTTCATATTAATCTGGCTAGGAATTGGCTGTGTTTAATGTTTTCTGTAGTTGTAGACACCAGAGGCTTTAATTTTTCCCAGTGTCCCTAGTTTGCTCTCCCTTATTGTCTTTGAGTTTCCTTAAAATTCTTTCTTAAATAAAGTCAGCATCTTGACCTTCTTTTATTTGTAATCCACTATTATTTCACAGGAGTCTTGTTGATGTTGTGGTTATTTATGGAGCAGGGCAAGTTCTGTAATTGAATTGTTACTTCTTATTCTCTTTGTGAGCCTATGTCACTTCCCAAGTATTTCTTTGCTTTTTGTCCCACTCATAAATGAGACAAGAAGATTAGAGGAGGCTAGAGTGGAGTACATAACCTTCCCTCAGGTTTAATAACATTCTGGTAAAGTCTTTTTTCCTCAAGTGTAGGCCTTTGTTATTGAAAATATTCTGCATGTATTTAAAATAGTTTTCCTTTTCCCTACCAGGAACAGAAGAAGATTTTTTTTTGGCTTTTAAAGGGCCTGCTGGGTTTCCTGGTGGTGTAAATGATGGAAGTGTGGAGGCCTTTCCTTGTATTAGGTGATCCTGATGCTTTTGAAGTGAAGTGATTAGGTGCTCTGTAGACTGTCCTTCAATTTGGGTTTTCCTGATGTTTTCACGTAATTAGATTGGATTTTAGGAAATAATACCAGAGAGATAATGGGCCTTTTTCAGAGTGTCCTATCAAGAGAAACATAATGTTAATATGTTTTGTTATTGGTTGTCTTATTATCAGTAGACCACTTGATCCCTAAGTTTAGGTAGTCTCTGGGAGGTTTCCTCAGAGTAATTCTACTATTTTATCTTTCATAATTAATACATATCTTTCAGGAGTTTCAGCTGAATGGATTTTGGCCATTGCACAGAGCCAGGTGTCTGCTTTCACAGTTCCTTACAGAACAATTTTATCACTCTACAAATTATCTCATGTTGCAGCCTTGAAGTGAATCTCTTCTCCCAACTCTCATCTCTAGTAACTACTGATCTATTTTTCATCTCTATAATTTTACCTTTTCCAGAAATCATATAATAGAATTATTTAAATATGTAGCCTTTTGGATCTGGCACTTTTCACATAGCAAAACGCGTTTGCTATTCATTTACTTTTGAACAGTACTCCATGGTATGGATATACTACAGTTTGTTTTCCCATTTTAGGTTAATTTAATTATTGTCAGGATTTAATGGCCAGCTCTTGACAATAGCAAATTATCAGGATCTCTATACTGTTTCAAAGTCATGATTTAAACATTCTCCACATTCAATCCATAGGCAGAGCAGGGATTATTAGCCCCAGTTTGCAATTGAGGAAATTGTGGTTTAAAAAATAAATAATCTACTACTCACAATAGAGCAAGTTAGTGGTAGGGCCAGGATTATGAGCTCAGATTTTCTGATTTCCAGACCAATACTTGAACACAAGCAGGGGAGAAAAATGATTATGATCCCCAGATCCACATTGGTGAATAGGCCTAGGAAGATTTAATTTGGCCTGAGCAAGAGAGAGTCTAGAAAATACTCTGGAAACTCTAATTCATATAAAGGGGTTGCAACTGGAACTGAAAGAAGACTAGACAATCTTCAAGCAGCAGCAGGAGAGAGTGTTCAATTAGAATTAAGATATAAAATGGGACACCTGGAGTTATTTTTTCTTTAAAAATAGATGAAAGCATAACGAGAATATGTCATAGAAAACCCACCTGCCTCCAGGTTGTGAACCAGGGAATAGAGGAATCTCAAGAATAAGTCTACGCCTCAGCATTTCTGGTTTACTGGGAAGGTTCTATAAGATAAATGAATGTTTTCATTGATCCACAACTGTGTGTTGAATCATAGATGTCTAGAATGCCAGATCTGAAAGTAATCCTAAAGATTATCTAGTCCAAACTCCCTATTCTGAGTATGAGGAAATTGAAGTCAAGTGAAGGGAAATGACTGCACAAGGTCAAACAGGGAGATTGGCAGTAAGGTTTCCTAAGTATCAAGCACTCACATTGATGTTTTCTGAAAGCCATTATCTGCAGACCCATTTATTTGATCATCACTTTATTCAATGAATATTTACTGATCAATATTGGTTTGGGTCTTGGATATCTTCAGGTTTCACAAACTTGCAGTATCTTATACAGAGACACAAACAATACAGTAATATTACACATTTCACTGTTTCTTGATCCCACATAACTAATTAAAGACCCTCTTGGAATCTTATATAGCATTTCCAGGGATTTCACGTATCTTACTTGTATCTATGTCTGCTTTTCCTATTCTTCACCTCTGTTCTGCCTAGTCCTGCAACCTTCCTTGTGCAATACCACTGGAGCCCTCATTATGGCAAAGTTATCAGATAGCCTATGTCAAAGAAGGGGAAAATACGTTCCCTCCAATTGCATTCTGCCTTGTAAGAGACATTTCTCTTTTTTTTCTTTTTTTTTAAAATTAAAATTTAAGTTCTAGGGTACATGTGCACAAGGTGCAGGTTTGTTACATATGTATACTTGTGCCATGTTGGTGTCCTGCACCCATCAACTCGTCAGCACCCAGCAACTCATCATAAGAGACATTTCTCATCAGTACTACTGAAGCTCTTACTCATTCAGTTTCAGCAAAAAAGCACTTTCATAAGCTCCTCAGACCTGACTCTTTCTTCCTTCAGAATCTGATCTGAGGAGGCTCCTTGATCCTCTGTCACATAAGCCTCTGGCAGGCTCACCCACCAGTTCACCAGGCATGCTTTATATGTCTGAATTTCAATTTAGATGCAAGCTGTAAATCCCCAGATCCCGTTTTTCACCTCCTCCTCACCCAGGCTTGAACAACTGGCATTACAAACTTATCTTGGCTTCTTGTAACTTAAAATAGCTAGTATATTGCATTGTACTTTGATATGCTTTGAGGTCAGTTGTTCCTCAATAGGGTCAATTTTGCCCTTTGACTCTCCTATCAGGGAACATTTGGCAATCCTGGAGACATTTTTGGTTATTACACCACTGGAAGGAGTGCTGTTAGCATCTAGTGAGTAAAGAATAGGAATGCAGCTAAACATGCTACAATGCACAGGATGCCCCCGCCCCAACAAAAAAGTTATACAGAACAAAATATTAATCTTGTCTAGGTTAAGAAACCTTACTTTAAAGTAGGATCAGGGTCAAGATAAGTTTAACACCTACTCACAAATACACTCTATAATCTTTGAGTTATTCAGAAAAACCACACTTGAGTCACAATGTCTGTGAATAAATGTGTTAATAGTAATAATAGCTAAAGATTACACAGCACTTTTCATGTTCTAGGCACTATTTTGAGTGCTTTATATGGATTTTCTCATTTAAACCTCACATTAATCTTATGAGAAAGATACTGTCACTAATCCCCATTTTTTTTTTAAATAGTTGAACCAAGATAAGTTTCTAGAAGTGCAATGTAAGATTCTGTTCTAACCTAGAGGTCAGTCAATCAATACTTATTTAGTAGAGAAGATCCTATACTAGGTGTTAGTATTACAGAAACAAATGAGACTCCGCCCCTTGATAAGGGTAGGGTGGCCAATAAGGGGCTGCCCTTTGTAGTTAAAACATCATCCAATTTCACAATAAGGCCTACATGATCTGCCCCTGACTGACAGTAAGGTAATTTTCCTCTCTGAATTTTAGTTTCATATCAACATAATATCAGAGTTGTAGACTTGGTAGTTTATTGCTCTGATGTTTGATCATTTTATGCTTTTTACGTGCTTTTTTCAAGTATTATCTGTTATGGCCTATAAGGCTCTTTGGGGAAGGGACCTGAGCATTACTTTGGTACACTTACACAGCTAGCTCCTGATTACATTGTTTTTGGTGATTAAAGCAGCCTAGTAGTGAGTGGATACCTAGCAGTGAGAGAGGTAGAGAGGTCTTGGAAACAAAGAGATGGCTAGTGGGATTGGACTGACTGGAGTTTGGTGGGGCATATCTGGGAAGGCTCCTTGAGTAAGTCTTTTTATGCTAAATGGAATCTATTTCTATATTTCTAGTTGGAGTTTCAACTCTCCTGAAAAGAGGACAATGGCCATAAGATTTTTTTCTTTGACAATACTGGGAATTGATTAAAGAAGAAGAGGAAAACTGGAGATAAAATGGAACAAGAGAGAAGAAAAAAGATCAGAGATAAGATGAGAGAAAAGGAAGAAGTTAGAAAAGAAATGGAAAGGGTGTAAGGTGAGAAAGATAGAAAAGAAAGGGAGGAGAAAAAAGTGAAAAAGACAAGAGATATGAGGAATACAAGAAGAAGAAAATAAGAGAAGTAGAGAAAAGGAGCTGAGAATCTGGGGAGAAGTACAAACGAAAAGAGAAAGGAAAAGAAAAGTGGCTAAATGGAAGAAAGGAAATATAAATGTAGTCCTTTGTAACTGAATGACCACCAGATGCCTAGAGAAAAATCTTAAGTATCATTAGTATTCCAGACGCTCACAGCTTTATGGAAGAAGGTATTACTGAACTTTACATATTTTTTTATGGAATAAAATTGGTCTTGGCAACACACTGTGCCAGGGAGAATGGCAGTGCATGACCATGGCTTTTAAATGTATCAGCATCCTTCCTTGCTGGAACAAACACGCATGCCTCAGACAGATAAACATGAAGCCCTGAGAAGCTGCATGTGTGGTACATTTTCCTGGAATAGTTATCCAATTTCCAAATATTAGTGAATTTGGACCATCAGTCCTTTGATTTATAGAACATTATTGCTAAGAGAACACTGAAGATTTTCTTTCAATGCCAGCCTGCTCACCCACAATATACATACAACTTCCCACTTCACAGAGATGGGAATGGACTCATGTAGGCCTCGTACCACCTTGACCAGTACCCTTTTCCAGGGTCTTATGTGCTTCGACTAATGCCAACATGAGGTACAAAAATAATAGGCAAAACCTTTTACAAATCAGACTAAAAGTTTGGCCTGCTGAAAGGTACTCAAATTCCTCTTGTTCTATCTGTCACTGGCCAAGTGGAAGGAGTGTATTGTAGATATTAGGGGAAGAGAAGTAGACTAGGAACAGGGGGAAATCCTCTATTTAGGAGCTTTGCTGATTTCTAAGCAGAATGAAGGAAGAGCACAACAAGAGATGCGCCATAAGGAAAAAAGTGAAAGTGGAGAGGAGATGGAATGGCTTTGATACTTTTCAAGAGTCTGAATGTTTACGATGTGTCACATGCTTTACTACTTTATTTCATTTAGTCTTTGTATTGATCTTATGAGATAGTCATTACTGACCATATTTTATAATAGAGGAAATTGAAGCTCATAAAAGTGAAGTGGCCCCACCAAGGTCACAGAGAAGCAACAAAGGTGGGATTTATTCTCTGGTCTTTCTGTCTTTAAATGTTTCATTATTTTCTGCTTATGCCAAATGCCTAGCAGTTCCTTGCCCTTTAAAAGGCTAGTTTGTTTTAGTTCTCAGAAGTTGGATGAGATAAGATCATAGAACTATAAAGTGTCAGGCCTGAAAGGGGCCTTGGAGACCACCTAGATCCATGCTTTTCCAACATCCTCACCTCTCAAAACCTTTTGGATTTAATTTTTCTCCTGTCCTTTGAAATCATTTCTCTTTTCCAAGTTCTACAGTCATGATAAAGATGCCAAAAACAATTACAACAAAAATGAAAATTGACAAATGGGACCTAATTAAACTGAAGAGCTTCTGCCAGGAAAAAAAAAAAAGAAAGAAAGAAAGAAAGAAAAACTATCAACAGAGTAAACAGTAATCTCAGTAACCTTATGGAATGTGAGAAAATTTTTGCAAACCATAAATCTGACAAAGGTTTAATATCCAGGATCTACAAGGAACTTAAACAAATTTACAAGCAAAACTCAAACAACCCCATTATAAAGTGGGCAAAAGACAGGAACATATACTTTTAACAGAAGACATACATATTGCCAACAGGGATATGAAGAAAATGATCAATATTACTAGTCATTGAAGAAATGCAAGTTGGGGGCGTGCCCAAGATGGTCGAATAGGAGCAGCTCCAGCCTCCAGCTCCCAGTGTGAGTGACACAGAATACCGGTGATTTCTGCATTTTCAACTGAGGTACCGAGTTCATCTCACTAGGGAGTGCCAGTCAATTGGTGCTGGTCAGCTGGTGCAGAACCACCAGTGAGAGCTGAAGCAGGGTGAGGCATTGCCTCACCTGGGAAGCACAAGGGGGAAGGGAATCCCTTTTCCTAGCCAAGGGAAACTGAGACACACAACACCTGGAAAATCGGGTAACTCACACTCTAATACTGCACTTTACCAAGGGTCTTAGCAAATGGCACACCCGGAGATTATATCCCACACCTGGCCTGGAGGGTCCCATAGCCACAGAGCCTCTCACATTGCTAGCACAGCAGTCTGAGATCTAATTGCAAGGCAGCAGCGAGGCTGGGGGAGGGGTGCCCACCATTGCTGAGGCTTAAGTAGGTAAACAAAGCTGCCAGGAAGCTCGAACTGGATGGAGCTCACCGCAGCACAAGGAGGCCTGCGTGCCTCTGTAGACTCCTCTGGGGACAGGGCATAGCTAAATAAGAAGCAGCAGAAACGTCAGCAGAGGTAAATGACCCTGTCTGACAGCTTTGAAGACAGCAGTGCATTTCCCAGCATGGAGGTTGAGATCTGAGAACGGACAGACTGCCTGCTCAAGTGGGTCCCTGACCCTTGCGTAGCCTAACTGGGAGACATCCCCCATTAGGTGCAGACCAACACCTCACAACTCACATGGCAGGGTACACCCCTGAGATGAAGCTTCCAGAGCAAGAATCAGACAGCAAGACTCACTGTTCAGCAATATTCTATCTTCTGCAGCCTCCGCTGCTGATACCCAGGCAAACAGGGTATGGAGTGGACCTCGAGCAAATTCCAACAGACCTACAGCTGAGGGTCCTGACTGTTAGAAGGAAAACTAACAAACAGAAAGGACACCCACACCAAAACCCCATCAGTACATCACCATCATCAAAGACCAAAAGCAGATAAAACCACAAAGATGGGGAAAAAGCAGGGCAGAAAAGCTGGAAATTCAAAAAAATCAGAGTACATCTTCCCCTCCAAAGGAACACAGCTCATCGCAAGCAATGGAACAAAACTGGACGGAGAATGATTTTGCCAAGTTGAGAAAAGGCTTCAGCCGATCAAACTTCTTAGAGCTAAAGGAGGAACTACGTAACCAGTGCAAAGAAACAAAAACCTTGAAAAAAGAATGGATGAATGGATAACTAGAATAATCAATGCAGAGAAGACCTTGAAAGAACTGATAGAGATGAAAACCATAACACGAGAACTATATGACAAATGCACAAGCTTCAGTAACTGACTCAATCAACTGGAAGAAAGAGTATCAGTGATTGAAGATCAAATGAATGAAATGAAGCGAGAAGTGTGGAGAAAAAAGAGCAAAAAGAAATGAACAAAGCCTCCAAGAAATATGGGATTATGTGAAAAGACCAAATCTACATCTGATTGGTGTGCCTGAAAGTGATGGGGAAAATGGAACCAAGTTGGAAAACACTCTTCAGGATATCATCCAGGAGAACTTCCCCATTCTAGAAAGGCAGGCCAACATTCAAATTCAGGAAATATAGAGAACTCCACAATGATACTCCTAGAGAAGAGCAACTCCAAGACACATAATTTTCAGATTCACCAAAGTTGAAATGAAGAAAAAATGTTAAGGGCAGCCAGAGAGAAAGGTCGAGTTACCCACAAAGGGAAGCCCATCAGACTAACAGCAGATCCCTTGGCAGAAACTCTCCAAGCCAGAAGAGAGTGGGGGCCAATATTCAACATTCTTAAAGAAAAGAATTTTAAACCCAGAATTTCATACCCAGCCAAACTAAGTTTCATAAGTGAAGGAGAAATAAAATTCTTTACAGACGAGCAAATGCTTAGAGATTTTGTCACCACTAGGCCTGCCCTACAAGAGATCCTGAAGGAAGCACTAAACATGGAAAGGAACAACAGGTACCAGCCATTGCAAAAACATGCCAAAATGTAAACTCCATCGATTCTAGGAAGAAACTGCATCAACTAAAGAGCAAAACAACCATCTAATATCATAATGACAGGATCAAGTTCACACATGACAATATTAACCTTAAATGTAAATGGACTAAATGCTCCAATTAAAAGACACAGACTGGCAAATTGGATAAAGAGTCAAGACCCCTAAGTTTGCTGTATTCAGGAGACCTATCTCACATGCAGAGACACACAAAGGCTCAAAATAAAGGGACGGAGGAAAATCTACCAAGCAAATGGAAAACAAAAAAAAGCAGGGGTTGCAATACTAGTCTCTGATAAAACAGACTTTAAACCATCAAAGATCAAAAGAGACAAAGAAGGCCATTACATAATGGTAAAGAGATCAATTCATCAGGAAGCACTAACTATCCTAAATATACATGCACCCAATGCAGGAGCACTAAGATTCATAAAGCAAGTCCTTAGGGACTTACAAAGAGACTTAGACTCCCATACAGTAATAATGGGAGACTTTAACACCCCACTGTCAACATTACAGAGATCAACAAGACAGAAAGTTAACAAGGATATCCAGGAATTGAACTCATCTCTGCACCAAGTGGACCTAATAGACATGTACAGAACTCTCCACCGCAAATCAACAGAATATACATTCCTCTCAGCACCACATCACACTTATTCCAAAATTGACCACATAGTTGGAAGTAAAGCACTCCTCAGCAAATGTACAAGAACAGAAATTATAACAAACTGTCTCTCAGACCACAGTGCAATCAAACTAGAACTCAGGACGAAGAAACTCAATCAAAACCACTCAACTACATGGAAACTGAACAACCTGCTCCTGAATGACTACTGGGAACATAACGAAATGAAGGCAGAAATAAAGATGTTCTTTGAAACCAATGAGAACAAAGACACAACATACCAGAATCTCTGGGACACATTTAAAGCAGTGTGTAGAGGGAAATTTATAGCACTAAATGCCCACAAGAGAAAGCAGGAAAGATATAAATTTCACACCCTAACATCACAATTAAAAGAACTAGAGAAGCAAGAGCAAACACATTCAAAAGCTAGCAGAAGGCAAGAACTAACTAAGATCAGATCATAACTGAAGGAGATAGAGACACAAAACACCCTTCAAAAAATCAATGAATCCAGGAGCTAGTCTATCAACAAAATTGATAGACCGCTAGCAAGACTAATAAAGAAGAAAAGAGAGAAGAATAAAATAGATGCAATAAAAAATGATAAAGGGAATATCACCACTGGCCCCACAGAAATTCAAACTGCCATCAGAGAATACTATAAACACTTCTATGCAAATAAACTAGAAAACCTAGAAGAAATGGATAATTTCCTGGACACTTACACTCTCCCAAGATTAAACCAAGAAGAAGTTGAATCCCTGAATAGACCAATAGCAGGCTCAGAAATTGAGGTAATAATTAATAGCCTACCAACCAAAAAAAGTGCAGGACCAGACGGATTCACAGCCAAATTCTACCAGAGGTACAAGGAAGAGTTGGTACCATTCCTTCTGAAACTATTCCAATCAATAGAAAAAGAGGGAATCCTCCCTAACTCATTTTATGAGGCCAACATCATCCTGATACAAAAGCCTGACAGAGATACAACAAAAAAAGAGAATTTTAGACCAACATCCCTGATGAACATTGATGCAAAAATACTCAATAAAATACTGGCAAAACGAATCCAGTAGCACATCAAAAAGCTTATCCACCATGATCAAGTGGGCTTCATCTCTGGGATGCAAGGCTGGTTCAACATATGCATATCAATAAACATAATCCAGCATATAAACAGAACCAAAGACAAAAACCACATGATGATCTCAATGGATGCAGAAAAGGCCTTTGACAAAATTCAACAGCTCTTCATGCTAAAAACTCTCAATAAATTCGGTATTGATGGAATGTATCTCAAAAAAATAAGAGCTATTTATGACAAACCCACAGCTAATATCATAATGAATGGGCAAAAAGTGGAAGCATTCCCTTTGAAAACTGTCACTAGACAGGGATACCTTCTCTCACCACTCCTATTCAACATAGTATTGGAAGTTCTGGCTAGGACAATCAGGAAGAGAAAGAAATCAAGGGTATTCAGTTAGGAAAAGAAGAAGTCAAATTGTCCCTGTTTGCACATGACATGATTGTATATTTAGAAAACCCTATTGTCTCAACCCAAAGTTCCTTAAGCTGATAAGTAAATTCAGCAAAGTCTCAGGATACAAAATCACTCTGCAAATATCACAAGCATTCTTATACACCAGTAACAGACAAACAGAGAGCCAAATCATGAATGAACTCTCATTCACAATAGCTTCAAAGAGAATAAAATACCTAGGAATCCAACTTACAAGGGATACGAAGGACCTCATCAAGGAGAACTATAAACCACTGCTCAATGAAATAAAAGAGGACACAAACAAATAGAAGAACATACCATCCTCATGGATAGGAAGAATCAATATTGTGAAAATGGCCATACTGCCCAAGGTAATTCATAGATTCAATGTCATCCCCATTAAGCTACCAATGAGTTTCTTCACGAATTGGAAAAAACTGCTTTAAAGTTCATATGGAACCAAAAAAGAGCCCACATTGCCAAGACAATCCTAAGTCAAAAGAACAAAGCTGAAGGCATAACGCTACTTGACTTCAAACTATACTACAAGGCTACAGTAACCAAAACAGTATGGTACTGGTACCAAACAGAGATATAGACCCATGGAACAGAACAGAGCCCTCAGTAATGATACCACACATCCACAGGCATCTGATCTTTGACAAACCTTACAAAAAGAAGAAATAGGGAAAGGATTCCCTGTTTAATAAGTGGTGCTGGGAAAATTGGCTAGCCATAAGTAGAAAGCTGAAACTGAATCCTTTCCTTACTCCTTATATGAAAATTAATTCAAGATGGATTAGAGACTTAAGTGTTAGACCTAAAACCATAAAAACCCTAGAAGAAAACCTAGGTAATACTATTCAGGACATAGGCATGGGCAAGGACTTCTTGTCTAAAACACCAAAAACAATGGCAACAGAAGCCAAAATTGACAAACAGGATCTAATTAAACTAGAGAGCTTCTGCACAGCAAAAGAAACTACCATCAGAGTGAACAGGCAACCTACAGAATGGGAGAAAATTTTTGCAATCTACTCATCTGACAAAGGGCTAATATCCAGAACCTATAAAGAACTCAAGCAAATTTACAAGAAATAATCAAACAACCCCATCGAAAAGTGGGCAAAGGATATGAACAGACACTTCTCAAAAGAAGACATTCATACAGCCAACAGACACATGAAAAAATGTTCATCATCACTCGCCATTAGAGAAATGCAAATCAAAACCACAATGAGATGCCATCTCACACCAGTTAGAATGGCGATCATTAAAATGTCAGGAAACAACAGGTGCTGGAGAGGATGTGGAGAAATAGGAACACTTTTACACTGTTGGTTGGACTGTAAACTAGTTCAACCATTGTGGAAAACAGTGTGGCGATTCCTCAAGGATCTAGAAGTAGAAATATCATTTGACTCAGCCATCCCATTGCTGGGGATATACCCAAAGGAGTATAAACCATGCTGCTATAAAGACACATGCACACGTATGTTTATTGCAGCACTATTCACAATAGCAAAGACTTGGAATCAACCCAAATGTCCATCAATGACAGACTGGATTAAGAAAATGTGGCACATACACACCATGGAATAGTATGTAGCCATAAAAAAGGATGAGTTTGTGTCCTTTGTATGAACATGGATTCAGCTGGAAACCATCATTCTCAGCAAATTATTACAAGAACAGAAAACCAAATACTGCATGTTCTCACTCATAGTTGGGAACTGAACAATGAGATCACTTGGACACAGGAAGGGGAGAATCAAACACCGGGTCCTATTGTGGGGAGGGGGTAAGGGGGAAAGATAGCATTAGGAGATATACCTAACATAAATGACGAGTTAATGGATGCAGCACACCAACATGGCACATGTATACATATGTAACAAACCTGCACATTGTGCACATGTACTCTAGAACTTAAAGTATAATTAAAAAAAAAAGAAAAGTAGTTGGATTAACTATATGTCATGTCAAGATATTTGTTGCTTAAACAATAATATTAATACACCCTTCAGAAGCTTCCTAAGGATCACACACACACACACACACACACACACACACACACACACACACGGTAAAATGAAGAGTCATACAAAGTTCTTGTTTAAAGATAAAGACATGATTTTACCTCTCCCCAACTTAATTTTCTTATTAAGTTAAAATTTATTCAAAATTCTACTTGACTTAATATTGGGAGACAATAAAGTGATTAAAAATTTCATCAAGAAGAAAGAGCATGAAGTAATATCCAACATCATTTCTTAAAAGTGAAGTCTGCAGTATACTGAAATTTGTTGCAACATGTATTAAAATGCATTGTAGTGTTTTAGTATCAGAAGTAATATGGTAAAGAGCTATTTCAAATAGAAAAAGGTGGGGTTTTCGATGATTATCATTGACGTAAACAGCTAATTGTTTATAAAAAGAAATAAAATCACATCCCTACCTCACACTTTTCACATGCAAATTTCTATCTGGAGGGGTATATAAATGTAAAAATGAATGAATCAATTAATAAAAATGGACTTACTCATAAAAAAAAAAAAAAGAAACACAAATCAAAACCTCAATGACATACAATCTCATACCAGTCAGAATGACTATTACTGAAAAGTCAAAAATAACAGATGCTGGGTAGGTTGTAGAAAAAAGGGAATGCTTATACACTGCTTGTGGGAATGTAAATCAGTTCAACCATTGTGGAAAGCTGTGCAGCGATTCCTCAAAAAACTTGCCACTCTATCCAGCAATCCCGTTATTGAGTATATTCCCAACAGAATATAAATCATTCTACCATAAAGACAAAGGCATGTGTATGTTCATTGCAGCACTACTTACAATAGCAAAGGCATAGTATCAACCTAAATGCCCGTTAATGGTTGACTGGATAAAGAAAACGTGGTACAGATACACCATGGAAGAGTATGCAGCCATGAAAAAGAATCAGATTATGTCCATTGCAGCAACATGGGTGGATGTAGAGGCCATTATCCTGAGTGAATTAACAGAATAGAAAACCAAATACCCCATGTTCTCACTTATAAGTAGGAACTAAACATTTAGTACATATAGACAAAAAGAATGGAATAACAGACAACAGGGCCTACTTGAGGGTGGAGAGTGGGAGGAAGGTGAGGATCGAAAAACTACCTATTGGATACTATACTGATCACCTGGATGATGAAATAATCTGTACACCACACCCCTGCAACATGCAATTTGCCTGTATAACAAACCTGCACTTGTGCCACTGAACCTAAAATAAAAGTTTAAAAAATGCTAGAAAATAACAACAATGCAAACAAGAAGCAATGAAAAAAATTTAAAAACCATTTGTCTTTAAAATAAACAGCATTCATTAAGCAATAACTAAGTTGTGTTGCCACTTGTATTAGTCAAAGACATATGTGGGCTGCACAGGGGAACTTGTGGTTCACTGAGTTGAGCACAGTCATTACTCTGAGCTGCCATTAGGCTTCTCAGAAGCAGGCCTTAAAATTTTCTTTAGTACCAACATGGCTATAGTGAAAGACTTACAAATTAAGTCCTGTCTATCATTATGCATGTGGGAAAACTGAAGTTCAGAGAGGTTGAGTGACTTGCCTGGCTTTAGATATCTAGTTAATGACCAGATTGGCACAGGACCCAAATTTCTCTCCTATTTCATCTTCTTCTATGTCAGGCTCTCTTTGTCCTTAAGCAATTTTCTGTTTGTTTGTTTTCATCTGAGAGTGCTGTATTTTCAGGGCTCCACTATTTCCTCTGATGGCAGATATTTCTACCTAGGAAGTTTTTCCACAGTATAAGTTTATTTGGTTTTGTCTGTTGAAGAGAATTAGCCAAGGTGTTTAATGTTAGTCATTATCTTGCTGCTGTTAAATAGGCTGGTGTGATGGAGGGCTTGAAAAATGGGAGGGGACACTGTGACAGCAGTTCTCTTAGAAATCCCAGAACTAAGAATTGTTAGGAATCCAAATAGAAAAACCAATCCAATCCTGCCTTTGAAGAAATCCCTCTGTAGTTAAGGAGATGGTAACTGTACCTAAAACTCAAGATTAATTAAAAATAATCAAAAGACTCAACAAATGTGTATTTTGTTCTATTGAGGCAAATTTACTAATTAACTAATTGGTAAATATTTAATAATGGCCCAGCATGTACTAGGCACCGTTCTAGGCCAGTGATGAGCAAACGTTTTCTGTAAAGAGCTACATTGTGTATATTTTAAACTTTGTGGGCTGTACATCTCTGTTTAAATTACCCAATTTTATTATTATAGTGTGAAAGCAGCAGCCATAGACAATATATAAATAAATGAGCACGTTTGTGTTCCAATAAAATGTTCTTTCCAAAAATGTGGTGGACAGATTTGGCCTGTATGCCAGTTTTACAGCCTGTGTTTGATATCCTGGAGATACAGCAGTTTGTTAGTGATAGGTCCTCATTTGCAAGGCACTTACAGTATAGTAGAGAGATATGTACACTAAGCAAACCATTATAGGAATTAAGGAGTCTTCTCTGAGAAAAATCATGTGGTGATGCTTGAGAGCAAAGAATAAGGAAATTTAACTTAGCCTACAGAGTCAAGAAAGGCTTTCTTGAAGTGGTGACATTAAAGCTGAGGCCCAAAAAATGAGTATAAGTTTTCTAGATTAAAAAAAAGGCAGGGAGCAAATTCCAGGTCCAGACACAAGAGCAATTTAGTTGTCATGTCTCCTTAGGCTCATTAGCCAAGAGGCTGTGACAGTTGTCTGAGACTTGTTTTGATGATCTTGAAAGTTATGAGGAATGCTGTCAAGCATTTTGCAGAATGTACCTTTATTGGAATTTCTTTGGTGTTCTTATTATAACTAGGCTGTATGTTATGGGTTTTGGTGAGGAAGACCAAGACATAAAGTGTTGTTTTCAATGCATCACACTAAAGATATGCTATTAACATGATTCATCAGTGTTAATGTTGATCATGATTTCCTGGATGAGGTAGTATTTGAAATTAATTTTAAGTGCAATGAATATCCAGATTTCTGGCTTGAGCAACTGGGAGGATAGCAGTGGTATTTGGTGAACCAAGGGCACTAGAGAAGGTACAGACTAATTTTGGGGGATGATGGGTTGTAAGAGTCCAATTTTGAACATGTTGAGTTTGAGGTGACTGTAGGACATCCAGTGGCCATGCCTAGTAGGCAGGTAGATATACTGGTTTGGAATTTAAGACAAAGGTCTGAACTTGAGGAATAGATTGAAGAGAAATCATCATGTAAAGGCCATGGCCATGGACGAAGTAACTATTGAGAATGTGTCAGTACAGAAGAATGCATAAAGAAGGGTCCAAACTGTACATTTTAAAGGTTAGTAGAAGAGGAATCACTATTATTGGAGATTGGAAGAAGTTGGGAGGTAAGAGGAAAATGTCCAGAATATAGTGTCACAGAAGCCAGTGAAAGGAAATGTTGCATGGCAAACTGTTCAGATCATGTAAGAATTTGGCAAATTAAGGCCTGAAAAAACATCACACATTAATTCCACAAATATTTATTGAGTACAGACTTTGTTACAGACACTCTTCTAGGTACTGGGAAAACATTTGAATAAGATAGACAAAGTCCATTGGCTAGACTGAAAGGGAAATCATTGTTCCTCTTAGTGAAGGCAGTGTCAATGGAGTGATGTGAGTAGATCTCAAAAGTGGGTTGAAAGTGAGTGGGAAGAGAAAAAAAACAGAGATAATAACTATAGTTAACTCTTTCATGAAGTTTAGCTGTGAAGAGAAGGAGAGAGGGCAATAACTGCAGTGAGACATAGGATGCAGAGATTTTTTAATGATGGAAGTCTTGAGCATGCCTCAAGACCAATGAGTAGGAGTCTATGATGATAGAGTATGAAGACGTCTACGAAAGGGCATAATAATTACTAGAGTGAGGCCTCTGGGAAGGTGGAAGGGGTTGGAGCCCAGGAAATGAGTGGAAAGCTTAGCTTCAGATATCAGACTCTCTGATACTTAAAGGTACTTTGGCCTCTTTTGACTTTGTATCTCCAGGGTCAGACTCTGTACATAGGCATTCCAAATTTTGGTATAACAATTGAGTAAAAAGAATAATTGAAGGAAAGAAGAAAGAGTTGAAAGGAGGAAAAGGGAGAGAGAAAGAGTTAAAAAAAAACACAGAGAGAGAGAGAGAGAGTACAGGAGGAAGGAAGGCGGGAGGGAGGAAGTAAGGAAGATTCTGTTTCAGGATAACCTGACTAGAATATTACAGAAGTGATTCCTGTGTTAGGTGGGAAGTTACAATAGAGCTGTAAGCTCCCTTCTTGTGCTTAGAACACTGAAGTGTCAAGAACCTACAACCTGCTAAGAATTCCTCAGACTGAACTGAAAGCCAAAACCTTACATGTGGATGATGGAAATATGGGCTCTAAAGAGGAGCTGAAGGATTCAGGAGTCAAGGTAGATTTGCCTTTGAGAGGCTAAGTCGAGTTCACTTTGACTCCTGAATACTCCAGCTACTGTATGCATAGACCAAAAAATGAGCTCTATTCTGGCAGGGTGAAACAGGCTCTCTGCCAACAGTCTCCCATGGGTCTTTCTCACTGACCATGGGAAAGAAACAGTAGTGTACCTCCTTAAGCCAGGATAGTTTAATTCCTACTAATTATTTGCCTAGGTTTTTCTAGTAGACTAGGCTGCCTGGTTCTAGGAAATAAGCAGGGACATTAACATTTGGGGAGCTACTCACTCATCCAGGTCAATTCAGTAGCTAGAGAAGCCCATCAAGCTTCTTTGACAGGACAGTTGTTGCTATCATTTGTTGAGATACTAGCTAGATGGGAATGGTAAGAGTGGCATGAAATTTTCTCAAACTAGCTTATCTGAGAGCTCAAATTCAGAAATTTGTTTGTCCTAGAAGTCTCAGAACCTAAATGACACGTGTGGCTAAAAATACCACCATATTTACAAACATTTTTCACTTTCCTTGGGTTTGGTAATCTAGACTTTTGAAAAAAAAAATCAGCTTGACCTGAGATACTCATGATTGAGAATTAAAATCTAAGATTCCACAAAGCCTTTGGAAATTATATAATCCTACCTGCTCATTTGGGATGGAAAAATAGACTCAGAAATGGAAAAAAATAACTCAAAGTCACACAGCTCATAGACTCATAACTTTTAGAGTTAAAGACTTCATTAAAAACTTATTTGACTTAGACAAGGAAGAGTTGAATTCAATTCTTGGCTCTGCCAGTCAGCAGCTGTATAACTAGGAGCTTGTTAGCCTCCACTATCTTTAGTTCCCTAAAGTGTAAAGCGGGTATGTTAATAATATTAATTTCACAGGGTTATTTTTATAGGTCAAGTGAAATGAAATGTGTCACCATACTTGGCCTTTAAAATACTACAGACCCTACATTTTAGACAAGAGAATTGAAACAGAATGACTTATTGCTTATTGAAATATTAATGAGTATTCTAGAAAACAATGAGGGTTCCATAACCAAATCAATTGTGAAACTGTTCAACCAGGAAAAACATGTTAGTTATATGTTTAACTTTTATTTACAGGACCCGTTGAAGTCTTTGATATGGTAATGTGTGTTGTGACTCTCCAAGAGGGGATAGAATCAAGATTTAAAAAAAGTAGATACTATTTACCTCAAGTGTTGCGAAGTTTAAATAACAGTGCTTGACACTTAGTAGGCATTAATTTAGTTTCTTTCCTCCTTTTCTTCACCCTCACTGCTCTGTACCTCCACTGAAGGTGGACTGTAAAGGCATGCTTTAGACATGTACTAGCAATGTGTAACACTTTCTTCTAGTCAGAAATACAGGATTTCCCCAGACTGAAAATCCTGCCCACTGGCAGTCAAGCACTACACTGGATGCCTTGTGACTTCTGGTGACCTTTTGGTCTTGTGTGTTTCCAATTTGCCAACAGTCACTGGCAAGTAGTAAAGGCACTTTGTGCTCAGGTTATAATGTATCTAAGTCCTTTCCTTTTACAGAGACTTGAGCTTCTTTAACTGATCATCTATTCCAATCATCTCCCAGCACACTGACTTTCTTGTTCAGGGGTTTGTATTTATTTTAATACTACTTTCTGCAGACATTGAAATTTCTTTTTCTCATTCATTTCCCCCCACTGCTTCCAATCTGTCTCTCTCCTCATCTGTTAAGACAAAGTAATACCTGTTTTTTTCCCACTGCATAATCACAGGGCCACTCATTCCAGTGAATGGGCATAATCATAACCAAGCCAAGCCCGGTAGTTGTCACTCTTGAAAGGGCTCTGAGTAGAAGTGCCTGTAATTGACCCATTGAATAGAACGTCAGAGGCGTTTAAGATTAGACCAGTCTCCAACACTGTCCTTACAAATCTGGCTCAGATTTTCTGATATCCTCCTTGCACCAGTACTTCATTCTTCTCTTGAGACCCAATCTGAATTATTAATCTAGTTCTTGAACCTTGTGCTCTGGCCATGTTCAGAAATATTACCAGAACTGTTGTAGCCAGGGCCTTGAAATTCAAATCTGTATTGCCTTAGGGAGAGTTTTCTCTGGAGACCTTGAGGATACTTAATTTATTCAGTCATTTTCTGAAAAGTTGCCTGCCTTGTGCCAAACATCATATATATATATATATATATATATATATATATATATATATATACACATACAAACATACACACATATATATATGGATATATGAGGAGAGAGAGAGCACGTCATATGCTATTATAAGTTGAAAACTTTTATTCATTAAGCATTTGTTTTTATGGTACTTGTATTCATATTTGATGTCTTTTAAGTGTGCCACTCAAAACTCTAGCATTTTTGGAAGTGTGTCATAAGCACTAAATATTTGAAAACCACTATCTTCAAGGAAAGTTTGGGTCCTTCAACATGTTTCATATTCAGTCTTCCTCTTAGGACTGATAAGGACATGAACAAGGGAGGTAACCGCTCTCAGCCTCCACCTAGTATAGTGTCATTTAATACTCACTCTGAGGAAGGTATAATTATTAACATCCTATATGTGTAAAAAGAAAATCAGAGGGAAGATGTGGGGCCACTATTTAAATCATACTCAATAATTCAGATGAATGTATGTCAAGGAGGGACGAATGGGGATAGAAGAAGGTTTTGTATATTACCAAAGCATCTTGGCAGTGTTCTCCTAAATTTTTTCCAGCACACTGTCATCCACTGCTAAGAATTTAAAAACAAAATTAAAAATGAAGTGCTCCTGCAAGTGTCCAAGAGAATAAGCAAATTACAGTTTATTCCCAAGCTAGCAACATAGAGAGGATACTATCACTTAGAGTCACTGTTGTTCAGGTGGCAGTGTGATGTGGCATTATTGTAAGCAGAGGTTTAAGAATAAATAGCCCTGTGTTAGAATTTAAGCTCTGCTTTTTATTCTGCATGAATAGACCTGAGCAAATTTTGCAAGCTGTGAAACTCAATGTTCCCATCTGTAAAATGGTGTTAATAAACTACCTACCTGTTTCATAAGATTCTTGTAAAGCATGGTGCGTGATGTATTATAAAATGACAGGATGTAATCTGTCATTATTATTATGAAGCAGATTATGATAATGATGATTATAATTATGGAACTGGGATTCCATTTATAATGTCATTAATTATCATGGGAAAGTGAACCATTTGACAAAATAATTGTAAAGGGAATTCAGGATTCAGCCTGCCTGTGGTGTACGAAAAAATGATAAAATTTATTCAGGAGGCCAGAGTCTGACTCCTGAATCTGCCCCTAGCTACTTCAGTTATCTTGTTGCCTCTCTGCATTACAGTTTTCTTGTCTGTGCAATGGGTATTTTGGGAAAAATAAATGAATATTAAAAAAAAGAGCATGGATGTAAAAGCACCTTGCACAGTGATAACCAAGAGGCTGTGGTTATTAACATGTGTAAGGACTGGAGTATATGAGCTCAATTCTGAGATTCTGCAAGTGTCTGGATTTCTTTCTATTCATAACTCTACCCATCTTACTGATGGCATGGACCTTGATATTGCAAGGGTTGACTCCCAGAAGGGGAAGGATGCATTTGCTTTAGGATCTGGAACCCAAGTGGAAGTGAGCTGAAAAGTTAGAAATGGGATATCATAGAAGAGGCAGATGTCCTATATACGAAGTACCTGGCTTGTTTACACTCATTACCTAACTGAATCCTCTAAATAGTTATATAAGGTAGCAATAATAATGACCATTTTATTTATTTATTTATTTTTTGAGACGGAGTCTTGCTCTGTCACCCAAGCTGGAGTGCAGTGGCCGGATCTCAGCTCACTGCAAGCTCCGCCTCCAGGGTTCACGCCATTCTCCTGTCTCAGCCTCTGGAGTAGCTGGGACTACAGGCCTCCGCCACCACGCCCGGCTAGTTTTTTGTATTTTTTTAGTAGAGACGGGGTTTCACCGTGTTAGCCAGGATGGTCTCGATCTCCTGACCTCGTGACCCGCCCATCTCAGCCTCCCAAAGTGCTGGGATTACAGGCTTGAGCCACCGCGCCCGGCCCATTTTATTTCTTTAGAAACATTCTTCTTGTTCTTTTTCCTATTATTTACACAACGTATACCTCCAGGACAAGTGCCATCCTAATTCCAAACTAGGGAAATTTTCCTGATGCTTTATTCCTTTGAGACATAGCTATTAGTAATACTGTATGTGCTTTTATGAGAACATACTAGAAAGGAGAAAATAGAAGGGAAATCACACCAATATCTTACCTCATCATGGCTACTGTTAGCACAGAGATATATTTTCTCCCAGCTTTTTTGTCTTTCAGTCCTTACACATAGTTAAAATATAACAGCCTTGTTAAGCCCCACTATAAAAATTCTGCATTGCATTTTTCTATCTTAATACATAGTTTTCATAATCATGATATTAATGGTTGAAGAAAATTTCAAGAGATTGCAGCAGAATTTTCTTACCATTTCCCTATTGTTTATTATTCACACTTGCTATACACATGAGGATAATGAAGTTCAAAAAGGTTAAGCAATACGCCAAGGGTCACATAGTTAGTGACTAAGTCACAGCTTAAAGCCAGATGTTTGGTTTCAAAAACTGCTTTCTTTCCACTACTTCTCTCTGTCTCTCTTTTTCACATAAAATCAAAAGATGAGAAACCGTAAATAAATATGCATGTTATCCAGCAGAGAAGGGCAGAGGAAAGGTGGGGCAGAGGTTGAGAGAGAAGGATACCCAAGACACATATCTGGCCAAAGGCTCTGTATTTCTATCTACAGCAGGGGCCTGCATTGCCCTTAATGTACAAAAATGTTTCATTTTGTACTATCCCATTTGCCCTCTGGTGTCATAGACACAGATTGAAAAACAGCCTGTAATCCCATCCATGTACTAAAGGCACTTCTGTTTCTCCACCTTTATGAGAAGATTGTGGTTGTATTCTTGCTTTTATACTCAGTTCTCAGTCCCACTAATCCTGCTTAGCTATGCCAGGCTTGTCCCTTGGATTTCATGAAGGGATTTCCCTGGAATCTTGGAATGGACAAAATTGGGGAGCAGGCAACAGTGGCAAAGTTCCAGGATTTGGAGATGCCAATTCATTCTTAGAATAGGGGGAAAAGGGAGATACCATCAGTGGTCAGTCTGAGGGTCCAATTTCCTGGGTGAAGCCCATTCAGAAAGAGGGAAGAGTTTATTCACAGAATAGTTGCCGTAGGATAAGCCACTCCTCTGCTCCCAGGGGCAGTAGGAATTGGGCAGAGGGAGATTCCTGGGTTGTCTACTTTATCTTTTATTTTCAACAAATATAATTTAGCTATGCAAATAACTACTTGCTTTTTACCCAGGCAACAGAAATATATTCTCAGCCCGGGGTGGGAAAGAGGAAAACCTTAGTTTCTTTCTACTAAGGATTCTAAAATATCAGAGCTGACAGAGACTTCTGAAACCATCCAGTTTCAACCTTTTATATTATGTATGGGGAGATTGAGAACGATACAGGAAAATTATTTTTCTACATTTACAGAATGAGCTAGTCACAGAGAATAAGAATAGACTTTAAATGTCTTAAATTCTAACCTAGTGCTTTTTACATTGTAAAATAGGTCCATTCTTGATGGATCTAAGTGTGCAAGGTGGATGGATAGGTAAGAAAGAGACAGATATTACTCTGTCTGTACAGTGCTGGGAAATTTACATATATGATCTCTTCTCATTGCTATAGCCTAGCATCTTTAAATAGAATGATAATAATAGCTACCTCAGAGTTGTTGTGAGGACTAAATGACAATATTTGAAAAAGTTAAGAGAGCTTAGAGAGTGACAACAGTCAAATAGTGGTCCAGGTATCTTCATGCTCTTGTTCTCTTACAGAAAACTTAAAAAACAAAACCATTAAAGCTGTCAGAATCAGCACTATGAGAGTTCTGACAAACGATAAAAGGGTTACACTAATTAAGCAAATGTCCAATCAAGAAAAAGCCATCTTTAAAACAGTAGAAAAGTTTTGTGGTGTTTTTAAATCACCTTTGCCTTATCCCTGCCCTGATGCAGTGGTCTTGGTCTTCAGCAAGTGGCAACCCAGTTCTCAGTGTGTTGCCCCTGGAACTAGAGGTAGCAGAGCACATTTATTTGCAAATTTTTATGTTCATATTTTTTAATCTGCATGGGAAATCCAAAATGATGGGTGCAAGGTGCTTATTGCTGTTTTGCCTAACTCAGAACACAAGTGGCAGGCATGGTTGTAAAAGCCACAAGGTAGACTACAAACCCACAGATGCCGGAGGCAAGAGATTATATTTGGAGACATACAATAAACCATATAAGGCCTGAAAAAACAATCTCTTTGGGAAATCAGGACATTTAAAAATGGCTATATATACATGGGAATATAGAAAGTCATGAGTAGGTACAGGTGAGATATACACCCAGAAAAGTCTTGAGAATACCTTAAGCTTTACCTCAGGCTGATCACTAGGCATAGAAGAAGCCTTACTACATGATGGAGTACACCTTCAGTCTCTAAAAACTGGGAGAGTCAGTCATTCTTTCCATTTTGGTTTTTGTTTGTTCAGCTCCTGAATTTCAAGGAAATCTCTGTCAAAGCAATAACTTAGCATAAACTAAAAAAAACAGAGACTTCAGGAATCACAGATGACAAGGAATAATCTTTGCAAACCTAGTTTGGAAAAATCTTAAACCAAGTGAATTACTACATCTTTCAACAATATAAAAAATTAAAAAATGATAGAGAAGCATGATAAACTGATTTTCAGAGTTGCCACATTAAAATGGTCAAATGTCCAATTTTAAAACAACAACAAAGATTACTAGTCACACAAATAAACAGAAAATCATGTGTGAAACTAACAAACTAAATGGGCAGAAAGTGTTCCCAAGACAGCCCAATGAACTTGACGAACAAAGACGTTTACAAAAATTATCTTAAATATGCACAAAATGGTTAGGGAAAACATGGACTGATATTTAAAAGAAAATAGGAAAATGATATGTGAACAAAGAGATATAAATTATTCAAAAAACAAAATGACATATGAACAAAGATAAATTATTTAAAACAGCAAACAGAAATTCTGGAGCTAAAAACTAAAATAGCTAAAATAAAAAATTGAATAGAGAGGTCCAACAGCATCTTTGAACATGAAGAAGAATAAGTGAACTTACGTACATGATAATTTAAATTACTGAGTCTGAGGAAAAGGAAAAAAAGAATGAAGGAAAGTAAACAGAGTCTAAGGAGCTTGTGGGAAAACATAAACAGACCAACATACTTATTATGGGAGTCTCAGAATGAGAGAAGAAAGAGAAATGGGGGAAAAAAAAGATTATTTAAAGAAATACTTACCAAAACCTTCCCAAATTTGATAAATACATGAATCTATAAATCCAGGCAGCTAAGAAAACTCCAAGTAGGATTCTGCCAAAGAAAACAACACTGAGACAAATTATAAGAAAACTATCAAAGCCAAAGGCAGAGACCATCTGAAACCAGCAAGAGAAAAGTGACCATCATGGACAAGGGATTCTCAATAAGAGTCAGCCAATTTCTCATCATAAATGATGGAAGCCAGAGGCCATGGAATTATATATTAAAAATTCTGAAGGAAAAATACTCTCAACTGAGAGTTATATTTCTAAAAATGTCTGTCCTTTAAATATGAAACATAAATTATGACATTACCAATGAACAAGAGCTGAGCAAGTTTATTACCATTACATATACCATGCAAGAAATACTAAAGGAATTCTGTGAGATTTAAATGAAAGGATGGTAAAGAGTAACACAAAGTCAAATGAAGATATAAAGTTCATTGGTAAAGTTAATATATAGGCCAATATAAAAGCCAGTATTATTGTAATTTTTGATTGTAACTCTAATATAGTTTGGGTGAGTGTCTCCTCCAAATTTCATTTTGAAATGTGATCTCCAGTGTTGGATATGGGAGGTATTTGGGTCATGGAGACAGATCCCTCATGAATGGCTTGGTGCCATTCCCATGGTAATGAGTGAGTTCTTTCTCTGGGAGTTAATGGAAGATCTGGTTGTTCAAAGGAGCTTGGCACATCCCACCTCTCTCTTGCTCATGCTATGTGACACACTGGGTCCCCTTCTCCTTCTGCCATGATTATAAGCTTTCTGAGCCTTTACCAGAATCAGATGCCAGTACTATGCTTCATGTACAGGTTGCAGAACTGTGAGCCAAATAAACTTCTTCTCTTTATAAATTACTCAGTCTCAGGTATTCCTTTATAGCAATGCAAAACAGAATCACAAACTCCCTTTTTAAAATTTTTCTAGAATTTAAAAGACAAATACTTAAAATATTTATAAAACTATAAGTTGGTATGAATTCAAATTAGATAGTTGTAACTTTAGGATATTATATATATAATCCCTATGGCAACAACAAAGAAAATGTCTAAAAAAATCAAAATGAATGATACACATTTGTAAGAGATAAAAATTAAAACAATGAAACTCATGGAGATAGTAGAATGATGGTTATCAGATGCAAGGGAGTGTAGTGCAAGGGAGTGGGGGATGGTTAATGAAACGAAAATATAATGTGATACAATAAATAAAATACGGTATTTGATAGCACAACAGAGTGACTACAGTCAGGAATAGTTGGTTATAACTTTTAGAATAATAAAGGTAATACAATTGGAACATTCATAGCACAAAGAAATGATGAATGCTTGGGGTGATCAATACCCCATTTACCCTGATGTGATTGATGATTACATAATGTATGCTTGCATCAAAATATCTCAGGTACCCCACAATATATAAACATATGTCCCAATAAAACTTAAAAATTAAAAATTAATAAATAGTTGATAAAAGTATCAAAATGAGTTACTACAACAATTACTGAAACACAAAAAATGCAGTGATAGAGAAAATGAGACACGAAAATATACAAGGCAAATAAATTAATTGCAAAAAAAAAGCAGTAGTTAATCCTAACTTACTTGTAATTACTTTAACTGTAAATGGGTTACTCTTACTCATGGGGCATAAATTGAAAATATGAAAAAAAAAAAAAAAAACCATGGTCCTACTATATGCTGTATACAAGAGACTCAATTTGTATCTGAAGAAACAAATAGGTTGCAAGCAAAATGACAGAAAACAATGCAAATAGTAATGAAAAGAAAGCTGTGATGACTATATTAATATCAGAATTAATTGACTTTAAGTAAAAGACTGCCATAAGAGTCAAAAAGGATATCATGTATTAATAGAATGGTCAATTCTCTAAGAGGATATAATAATTATAAACATGTATGCACCAAATCATTGCGGCTCCCAAATATATGAAGTGAATTTTGACAAAATTGAAGATAGAAGCAGACCAGTTCTACAATAGTAGTTTGAGACTTCAGCATGCCACTTTCAGGAGTGGATTGAAAAAAAAAAAAAAAAAAAAAAAAAAAAGAATATATAGAAGAAAACAGAAGATTTCCTGGGCAAGATGACCAAAAAGGAACAGCTCTGGTCTGCAGCTCCCAGCGAGACCAACCCAGAAGGTGGGGGATTTCTGCATTTCCAACTGAGGTATCCAATTCATCTCACTGGGACTGGTTAGACAGTGGGTGCAGCCCACAGAGGACGAGGAGAAGCAGGGTGGTGTGTTGCCTCACCCAGGAAGTGCAAATGGTCAGGGAACTCCCTCCCCTAACCAAGGGAAGACATGAGGGGCCATGCCATGAGGGACTGTACTATTGGGCCCAGATACTATGCTTTTCCCACAGTCTTTGCAACCCACAGACCAGGAGATTCCCTCAAGTGCCTACACCACAAGGTCCCTGGGTTTCAAGCAAAAAACTGGGCAGTCATTTGGGCAGAAACTGAGCTAACGGCAGGAGTTTTTTTTTTTCCATACCCCAGTGGCACCTGGAATGCCAGTGAGATAGAACTATGCACTCCCTTTAAAAGGGTCTGAAGCCAGGAAACAAAGTAGTCTTGCTCAGTGGATCCCACCACCATGGAGCCAAGCAAGCTAAGGTCCACTGGCTTGAAATTCTTGAGTCCAGCACAGCAGTCTGAAGTCGACCTGAGATGCCTGAGCTTGGTTAGGGGAGGGGTATCTGTCATTACTGAGGGTTGAGTAGGCAGTTTTCCTCTCATAGTGTAAACAAAGCCACCAGGAAGTCCAGACTGGGTGGAGCCCAACACAGCACAGCAGAGCCACTGTAACCAGACTGCTTCTCTAGATTCCTCCTCTCTAGGCAGGGTATCTCTGAAAGAATGGCAGCAGTGCCAGTCAGGGGCTTATGAATAAATCTCCCATCTCCCTGGGGTAGAGCACATGGAAGAAGGGGTGGTTGTGGGTGCAGCTTCAGCAGACTTAAACAGTCCTGCCTGCTGGCTCTGAAGAGAGCAGCAGATATCCCAGTACAGCACTCAAGCTCTGCTAAGGGACTGACTCCTCAAGTGGGTCCCTAACCCCAGTGCCTCCTAATAGGAAGACACTTTCCAGAAGACTTTGACAGAGGCCTCATACAGGAGAGCTCTGGCTGGCATCTTGCAGGTGCCCTTCTGCAATGAAGCTTCCAGAGGAAGAAACAGGCAGCAATCTTTGCTGTTCTTCAGTCTCCACTGATGACACCCTGGAAAACAAGGTCTGTAGTCAACTCCCAGTAAACTCTAGCAGACCTGCGGAAGAGGGCCCTGACGGTTAGAAAGAAAACTAACAAATAGAAAGCAATAACATCAACATCAACAAAAAGGATGACCACGCAAAAACTCCATCCTAAGGTCATGAACATCAAAGACCAAAGGTAGATAAATCCATGAAGAAAAGACAAAACCAGAGCCAAAAGACAGAAAATTCCAAAAATCAGAATGCCTTTTCTCCTCCAAAGGATCACAACTTCTTAACAACAAAAGAACAAAATTAGACAGAGAATGAGTTTGACCAATTGACAGAAGTAGGCTTCAGAAGATGGGTAATAACAAACTCCTCCGAGCTAAAGGAGCATGTTCTAACCCAACGCAAGGAAGCTAAGAACCTAGATAAAAAATAAGAGGCATTGCTAACTAGAACAACCAGTTTAGAGAAGAACATAAATGACCTGATGGAGCTAAAAAACACAGCATGAGAACTTCATGAAGCATACAGAAGTATTAATAGCCGAATAGATCAAGTGGAAGAAAGGATATCAGAAATTGAAGGTCAACTTAATGAAATAAAGTGTGAAGACAAGATTAGAGAAAAAAGAATGAAAGTGAATGAACTAAGTCTCAAAGAAATATGGGACTATGTGAAAAGACCAAACCTAAGTTTGATTAGTGTACCTGAAAGTGATGGAGAGAATTGAACCAAGTTGGAAAGCACACTTCAGGATATTATCCAGAAGAATTTCCCCAACCCAGAAAGAAAGACAAACATTCAAATTCAGGAAATACAGAGAACACCATGAATATACTCCTCGAGAAGAGCAACCTCAAGACACATAATCATCAGATTTACTGAGGTTGAAATGATGAAAAAAAAATGTTAAGGGCAACCAGAGAGGAAGGTTGGGTTACCCAGAAATGGAAGCCCAGCAGACTGACAGTGGATCCCTGTGCAGAAACCCTACAAGCCAGAAGACAGTAGGGGGCAACTTTCAACATTCTTAAAGAAAAGAATTTTGTAACCCAGAATTTCATATCCAGCCAAATTAAGCTTCATAAGTGAAGGAGAAACAAAATATTTTATAGACAAGCAAATGCTGAGAGGTTTTGTCACCACCAGGCCTGCCTTACAAGATATCCTGAAGGAAGCACTAAATGTAAAGACCATCAACACTATGAAGATACTGCATTAACTAATGGGCAAAGTAACCAGTTAGCATCATAATGACAGGATAAAATTCAGATATAACAATATTAACCTTAAACGTAAATGTGCTAAATGTCCCAATTAAAAGCCACAGACTGGCAAATTGGATAAAGGGTCAAGACCCGTTGGTGAGCTATATTCAGGATACCTATCTTATGTGCAAAGACGTCCATAAGCTCAAAATAATGGGATGGAGGAAGATTTGCCAAGCAAATGGAAAGAAAAACAAAAACAAAACAAAACAAGCGTTGCAATTCTAGTCCCTGATAAAACAGACTTTAAACCAACAAATATCAGACAAAGAAGGGCATTAAATAATGTTAAAGAAATCAATGCAACAAGAAAAGCTAACTATCGTAAACATATATACACCCAATAAAGGAGCACCCAGATTTATAAAGCAAGTTCTTAGAGACCAACAAATAAACTTCTACCCCGACACAATAATAGTGGGAGACTTTAACATCCCACTGTCAATATTAGACACATCAATGAGACAGAAAATTAAGAAGGATATTCAGTACTTGAATTCAGCTCTGGACCAAGCAGACCTAATAAACATCTACAGAACTCTCCACCTCAAATCAACAAAATACACATTCTCCTCAGCACCACATAGCACTTATTGTAAAATCGACCACATAATTGGATGTAAATCACTCTTCTGCAAATGCAAAAGAATGAAAGTCATAACAAACAGTCTCTTAGACCACAGTGCAATCAAATTAGAACTCAGGATTAAGAAACTCACTCAAAACCGCAAAACTACATGGAAACTGAACAACCTGCTCCAGAATGAGTACTAAGTAAATAACAAAATTAAGGCAGAAATAAATAAGTTCTTTGAAACGAATGATAACAAAGAGACAGCATACCAGAATCTGTGGACCACATCTAAAGCAGTGTTTAGAGGGAAATTTATAGCACTAAATGCCAACATGAGAAAGTGGGAAAGATCTAAAATTGACACCCTAACATCACAATTAAAATAACTAGAGAAGCAAGAGCAAACAAATTCCAAATCTAGCAAAGACAAGAAATAATTAAGATCAGAACAGAATTGAAGGAGATAGAGACAAGAAAAAGCCTTCAAAAAATTAACGAATCCAGGAACTGTTTCTGTGAAAAGATTAACAAAATAGATTCACCACTAACCAGATTAATAAAGAAGAAAATAGAGAAGAATCAAATAGACACAATAAAAAATGATAGAGGAGCTATCACCACTGATCCCACAGAAATAAAAACTACCATTGGAGAATACTATAAACAACTCTACACAAATAAACTAGAAAATCTAGAAGAAATGGATAAATTCCCATACACATAAGCCCTCCCAAGGTAAACTAGGAAGAAGTCGAATCTCTGAATAAACCAATAACAACTTCTGAAATTGAGGCAGTAACTAATAGCCTAACAACAACAACAACAACAGCAACAAAAGCCCAGGACCAGATGAGTCACAGCCGAATTCTACCAGTGGTAAAAAGAGGAGGTGGTATTATTCCTTTTAAAACTATTCCAAACAATAGAAAAAGAGAGACTCCTCCCTGACTCATTTTATGAGGCCAGCATCATCTTAATATGAAAACCTGGCAGAGACACAACAACAAAAGTAAATTTCAGGCCAATATCCCTGATAAACATTGATGTGAAAAATTCTCAATAAAATACCAGCAAATTGAATCCAGCAGCACATTAAAAAGCTTATCCACCACGATCAAGTCAGCTTTGTCCCTGGGATGCAAAGGTGGTTCAACATATGCAAATCAATATATGTAATCCATCACATATACAGAACCAATGACAAAAAACACATGATTATCTCAATAGATGCACAAAAGGCCTTCGATAAAATTCAACACTGCTTCATACCCAAAACATTCAGTAAACTAGGTATTCATAGAACATATCTCAAAATAATAAAAGCTATTTATGAAAAACCCACAGCCAATATCATAATGAATGGGCAAAAGCTGGAAGCATTCCCTTTGAAAACTGGCACAAGAATGCCCTCTCTCATCACTCCTATTTAACATAGTATTGGAAGTTCTGGACAGGATATTCAAGCAAGAGAAAGAAATAAGGGTATTCAAATAGAAAGAGAGGAAGTCAAATTATCTCTCTTTGCAGATGACATGATTGTATATTTAGAAAACCCCATTGTATCAGCCTCAAAACTCCTTAAGTTGATAAGCAAATTCAGCAAAGTCTCAAGATACAACATCAATGTGCAAAAATCACAAGCATCCCTATACACCAATAATAGAAAAACAGAGAGCCAAATCACGAGGAAACTTATTCACAAGTGCTACGAAGAGAATAAAATACCTAGGAACACAACTTACGAGAAATGTGAAGGAATTCTTCAAGGAGAGCTACAATCCACTGCTCAAGGAAATAAGAAAAGACGCAAACAAATGTAAAAACATTCCATGCTCATTGATGGGAAAAATCAATATTGTGAAAATGGCCACACTGCCCAAAGTAGCTTATAGATTTGATTCTATTCCCATCAATCTACCATTGACTTTCTTCACAGGATTGGAAAGAAAAACTACTTTAAATTTCATATGGAACCAAAATAAGAGCTTGTATAGCCAATACAATCCTAAGCAAAAACAGCAAAGCTGGAGGCATCATTCTACCTGACTTCAAACTATACTACAAGGCTACAGTAACCAAAACAGCATGGTACTGGTACCAAAACAGATATATAGACCAATGGAACAGAACAGAGGCCTCAGAAATAATGCCACACATCACAACCATCAGATGTTTGATAAACCTGACAAAAACAAGCAATGGAGAAAGAACATTCTATGTAATAAATGGTGTTGAGAAAACTGGCTAGCCATATGCAGAAAACTGAAACTAGATCTGTTCATTACACCTTATATAAAAATTAACTCAAGATGGATTAAAGATCTAAATGTAAGACCTAAACCCATAAAAACCCAAGAAGAAAACCTAGGCAATACCATTCAGGACATAGACATGGGCAAAGACTTCATGACTGGATCACCAAAAGCAATGGTAACAAAAGACAAAATTGACAAATGGTATCTAATTAAACTAAAGAGCTTCTGCACAGGAAAAACAAAACAAAACAAAATCAAAAAACAACAAAACCATCATCAGAGAGAACAGGCCACCCACAGAATGAGAGAAAATTTTTGCAATCTATCCATCTGACAAAGGGCTAATATCCAGAATCTACAAGGAACTTAAACAAATCTACAAGAAAAAACAAACCACCCTTTCAAAAAGTTGGTGAAGGATATGAACAGGTACTTCTCAAAAGAAGTGAGATCAACAAACATATGAAAAAAGCTCATCATCACTGGTCATTAGAGAAATGCAAATCAAAACTGCAACGAGATACCATCTCATACCAGTTAGAATGGTGATCATTAAAAGTCAGGAAACAACAGATGCTGGAGAAGATGTGGAGATACAGGAACTCTTTTACACTGTTGGTAAAATTGTCAATGAATTCAACCATTTTGGAATACAATGTGGCAATTCCTCAAGGATTTAGAACTAGAAATACCATTTGACCCAGCAATCCCATTACTGGGTATGTACCCAAAGGTTTATAAATCATTTTTCTATAAAGACATATGAACATGCATGTTTATTGCAGCACTATTCACAATAGCAAAAACTTGGAACCAACCCAAATGCCCATCAATATTAGACTGGGTAAATAAAATGTGGCCCATATACACCATGAAATACTATTCAGCCATAAAAAAAGAATGAGTTTATGTCCTCTGCAGGGACATGGATGAAACTGGGAACCATCAGTATCAGCAAACTAACACAGGAACAGAAAACCAAACACTGAATGTTTTCATTCATAAGTGGGAGTTGAACAATGAAAACACATAGGCATAGGGAGGGGAACATCACACATCATGGACTGTTGGAGGGTGGGGGATAAAGAGGAGAGATAGCTTAGGAGAAATACCTAATGAGGATGACGGGTTCATGGGTGCAGCAAACCACCATGGTACGTATATACCTACATAACAAACCTGCACGTTTTGCTCAGGTATTCCAGAACTTAAAGTATAATTAAAAAAAAAAAAAAAGATGAAGAAGAAAAGAAAGAAAGAAAAGAAAACAGAAAACTTTAACTATACCATAAACCAGTTAGACCTAACAGACATACACAGAACACTCCACCCCACAATAGCAGACCACACATTTTTACGAAGTGCATATGTATTATTCCCCAAGATATATAACATGTTAAGCCACAAAACAAATCTTAATAAATTTGAAAAGGTTGAAATCATATAAAGTATATTTTCTGCTCATAGTGGAATTAAGCTAGAAATCAAAAACAGAAGGAAAATTATAAAATTCACAAATGTAGAAATTAACACATTTTAAACAACCAATGGGACAAAGAAGACTTCATAAGCAAAATTAGAAAATATTTTGGGAAAAATATAAATGAAACCATAATATAGCAAAACTTATTTGAAACAGTTAACACAGTGATAAGAGGAAAATTTAAAACTGTAAATGGATACATTAAAACAAGAGAAATATTCCAAATCCATAGCCTAAACTTAAAAAAAGAAAAGTAAATTGAACTTTAAGCTAGCAGGAAGAAGAAAATTGTAAAGATCAGAATAGAGATAAAGTATAGATTAGAAAAAAAACAAGAGACTATCAACTAACAGTTGAGTCTGAAATAATAACAAAAAGGACAAACCTATAGCTAGATTAACTAAGAAAAATGTCTCAAATTATGCCAATTAGAAATAAGTTGATCATATTAAAGTCAGTATTACAGACATAAAAAGGATTATAAGAGCATGGAATGGACATTTGTACACCAAAAAGTTTGATAACATGGATGAAATAGACAAATTTCTAAAAACACACACTCTATCAACAACATTAATGTATGAAGTAATAAAAAATTGGTATTGACCTGTAAGAGAATTAAATAACTTAACAAAAACTTTTCAACAAATGAAAGTCCTGGAATTCATTCACTGGAACCAGCATTACCCTGAAGAAAAGTGAAACAAAGACACTACATTAACAAAATTACAGACTAATATTTATTATAAATATTGATGCAAAAATTCTCCACAAAATACTAGTAAAACAAATTCATCAACATATTAAATAGATTATACACCATTACCAATTAGGATTTATTCCCAGAATACAAGGATGTTTCAACATACAGAAATTAATTAACATAACACATTACTTTTAGAATGAAGTGGAAAAAAATAACATGATCTTCTTGTTGATGTAGAAAATACACTTGACAAAATTAAACACCTTTTATGTTAAAGACTCTCAGTAAATTAGGAATACAAGATAACACCTTCAACCTTATAAAGGCCATGTACGAAAATTCCGCAGCTACCATTACCTTCAATTGTGAAAGACTCTAAGATTTCCCTTTAATGTACAAAAAAAAAAAAAAAAAAAAAGAATGTCCACTTTGACCACTTCTATGCAAGACATTACTAGAAAATTCAGGCAGAGCAAGTAGGGGAAAAAAAGAAATAAAAGTCACCTAAATTGGAAAGGAAGAAGTAAAATTACCTTTGTTTCCAGATTATATGACCGGATAATGAGAAAACCGTAAAGATTCTACAGAAAAACTATTAGAGGTTATAGGATAAAAAATCAGCACAAAAAATCAGTTGTGTTTTTGTTTAAAATCAGTAAACGATTCAAAAGGGAAATTAATAAAAACAGTTTCATTTACAATAGTATCCAAAAGAACAAAACACCTAAAAAAATTAAACATGAAATCAAGAGACTCATACACTGAAAACTATAAAACAATTCTGAAAAAAGAAAAAATATACAGTTAAATGGAAAGATGTGTTTTTATATTTGTATAAATTTATTGGGTACAAGTGCAATTTTGTAGCATGCATATATGGCACAGAAGTCAAGTCAGGGTTTTAAGGTATCACTCATCTGAATAATGTACATTGTACCCAGTAAGCACTTTTTTTATTATTCACTTCCCTCTCATTCTCTCACTCTTATAAATCTCCATTGCTTATCACTCTACAGTCTACATCCATGTGTACAAAATTTTTAGAACCCACTAATAAGTGAGAGCATGTGACATTTGACTTTCTGTGACTGGCTTGTTTAATTTACGATAATCACTTCTGATTCCATTCATGTTGCTGCATGAGCAATGATACCTGATTTCATTATTTTTTATGGCTGAATAGTATCCCATTGTGTAGACATACAATATTCTCTTTATCCAATCATCCACTGATGGACGCTTAGGTTGATTTCATACCTTTGCTATTGTGAATTGTGCTGCGAAAAGCATCTTTTTGACATAATGATTTCTTGTTCCTTTTTTTTTTTTTTTTTTTTTTGACAGAGTCTCACTCTGTCTCCCAGGCTGGAGTGTTGTGGTGCAATCTGGGCTCACTGCAAACTCTGCCTCCTGGCTTCAAGTGATTCTCCTGCCTCAGTCTCCCAAGTAGCTGGGATTATAGGTGTGCGGCACTTCACCTGGCTAATTTTTGTATTTTTAGTGGAGAAAGGGTGTCACCATATTAGCCTGGCTGGTCTCGAACTTCTGACCTCAGGTGATCCACCCGGCTTGGCCTCCCAAAGTGCTGGGATTACAGGTTTGAGCCACTGTGCCTGGCTTGATTTCATTTCATTTGGGTAGATATCTAGTAGTGGAATTGCTGGATTGAATGTTAGATCTAGTTTTAGTTATTTGAGAAACACACATATTATACTTCATGGAGGTTGCCCTAATTTATATTTCTACCAACAACATGTAAGAGTTCCCTTTTCTCCACCTTCTCACCAACATCTGTTGTTTTTTGAATTTTTAATAATAGCCATTCTGACTGGGGTAAGACGATATCTCATGGTGGTTTTTATTTGCATTTCTCTGGTGATTAGTGATGTTGAGCATTTTTAATACACCTGTTGGCTATTTATATGTTTTCTTCTAAGAAATGAAGTGCCTATTTACATTTTTTGCCCAGTTTTAAGTCAAAAATTTTTTTTTATTGAGATGTTTGTGTCCCTTGTATATTGTAGATATTAGCTTCATGTAGGATAAATAGTTTTCAAATATTTTCTCCCATTGTGCAGGTTGTTTGTTTACACTGTTGATTTTTTTTTTTTTTTTTTTTTTTTTTTTTTTTTGCTGTGCAGAAGCTTTTTAGTTTAATTAAACTCCATTTGTCTATTTTTTATTTCATTGCCTATGCTGTTGAGTCTCAGTCATATTTTTATCTGTCTATACCAGTGTTCAAAAGATTTTTCCCTAGGTTGTTTTCCAATAGTTTTATAGCTTTGGTTGTGTTGTTTAAGTCTTTAATTTATCTTAAGTTGATTTTTCCATATGGTGAGAAATATATATCAAATTTCATTCCTCCACTAGGCTAATATGTCATGGTGAAATGCTGATAAATGTCAGAAATAGTGTTCAGTTCATTAGTTAGTAATACAATGGCAAATTACTAGAAAATAAAGCAATTACTGTGAGTTAAAATGTTTAATTCTTCCACATATGGCAACCCAATTTTCCCAGCACCATTTGTTAGAGAGTGTCTTTTCTCTAATATATGTTCTTGTAGACTTCGTCAAACATCAGTTGTCCATAAATTTGTGGCTCTATTTCTGAGTTTTCTATTCTGGTCCATTAATCTATCTTTCTACTTTTATGGCAGTACCATGCTGTTTTGTTTACTATAGGATTATAATAAATTTAATAGTAAGATAATGTGATGCCTCCACTTTCTTCTCTTTGCTTAGACTTGCATTGGCTATTCAGGCCTTTGTTTTGATTTCACATGAATTTTAGGGGTTTTTCCCTAATTCAGTAAGAATTACAATAGTAATTTGACAGGGATTTCATTGAATCTGTAGACTGCCTTGAGAATTGCAGTCATTTTAACAATATTAATTCTTCTAATCCATGAGCATGGGATATTTTTCTATTTGCTTGTGTCATCTACAATTCCTTGCATCAGTATTTTTATAGTTTTTCTTGTAGAGATTGTTCACCTCCTTGGTTAAATTTGTTAATACATATTTTCCTTTATTGTAGCGATTGTAAATGAGATTGCCCTCTTGATTTTGTTCTCAGTTTAATTATCAGTGTATAAAAATGTTACTAATTTTTGTATGTTAATTTTTGCATCCTGATAACTTATTATATTTATTTATTAAATCTAAATGTTAATATTTTGTGGAACAGTTAAGATTTTTTTTCAGATATACAGTTATGCCATCAGCAAACAGGAATAATTTTATACCAGGGATGCAAAGATGGTTCAACATATGCAAGTTAATAAATGTGATACATCATGTAAACAGAATTAAGAACAAAAACAATATGATCATTTCGATAAACACAAAAAAAGCATTTGATAAAATTCAGCATTCCTTCATGATAAAAACCAGCAACAAAGTAGGCAAAGAGGCAACATACTTCAAAATAATATGTACCATATACAACAAAACCACAGCTAACATCAAAATGAATGTGGAAAAGTTGAAATCATTTCCACTAAGAACTGGTTTAAGACAAGGCTGCCTACTTTCACCACTCCTTTTCAACATAATACTGGAATTCCTAGACAAGGCAATCAGGAAAGAGAAAGAAATAAAAGATATTGAAATTGGAAAAGAGGCCAGGCGCGGTGGCTCAAGCTTGTAATCCCAGCACTTTGGGTGGCCGAGGTGGGCGGATCACGAGGTCAGGAGATTGAGACCATCCTGGCTAACACGGTGAAACCCCGTCTCTACTAAAAAAATACAAAAAAACTAGCTGGGCGAGGTGGCGGGCGCCTGTAGTCCCAGCTACTCAGGAGGCTGAGGCAGGAGAATGGCGTGAACCCGGGAGACGGAGCTTGCAGTGAGCTGAGATCTGGCCACTGCACTCCAGCCTGGGTGACAGAGCGAGACCCCATCTCAAAAAAAAAAAAAAAAAAAAAAAAGGAACTGGAAAAGAGTAATATTTGTTCATGGATTGAAAGACTTAATAGTGTTGGCATGACAATACTACCTATTATAATCTGCAGATTTGCCGTAATATCTATTAATATCCTAATGGTACTTTCTGCAGAAATACAAGAAATTCATCCTAAAAAGATTATATCAACTTAAGAAACCCTGACTATCCAAAATAATCTTAAGAAAAATGTTGGAGGTTTCACATTTCCTTGATTCAAAACATACAACAAAGCTACAATAATCAAAACTGTATGGTACTCAATTTTTTTTTTTTAATGTGCAATGCACCTGAACAGACATTTTGAAAAAGATGACACAAAACTTGCCAACATGTTTATGAAAATATTCTCAATATTAATAAATGTAAAAGAAATGCAAAACAGAACCCCAATGAGATATCACCTCAAAACTTTTAGAATAGGTATTATCCAAAAAAAGAAAAGATGAATGTTGGCAAAAGCATGAAGAAAAGGGAACCCTTGTACTTTGTTGATGGACATGTAAATTGGTAAAGCCATGATGAAAAACAGTTTGCAGATTCTTTGGTTCTTTGAACAATTAGAAATACAACTACTCAGTGTAGTCACTCTTGGTGTATAGCAGAACTGGTAATTTATGTACGTTAATTTTGTATCCTGAAAGTTTGCTGAATTCATTTATCAGTTCTAGGAGCTTTTTGGTGGAGTCTTTAGGGTTTTCTAGGTATACAATTACATCATCAGCAAACAGCAACCGTTTCACAACCACTGTTACAATAGCTGCAAAACAAACAAACAAACACACAAACATAGGAACACACCTAACCAAGGAGGTGAAGTACCTTTACAAGGTAAACTATGAAACACTGCTGAAAGAAATGATAGATGACATAAACAATTGGAAACACATCCCATGCTCATGGACGAGTAGAATCAATATTGTGAAAATGACTATATTGACAAAAGCAATCTACAAATTTAATGCAATTCCCGTCAAAATACCATCATCATTCTTCACAGAACTAGAAAAAACAATACTAAAATTTATACAGAACCAAAAACGAGCCTGCATAGCGAAAGCAAGACTAAGAAAAAAAAAAAAAAAAGTCTGGAGGCATCAAATTACCTGATTTCAAACTATACTATAAGGCTATAGTCACCAAAACAGCATGGTACTGGTATAAAAATAGACACAGAGACAAATAGAACAGAAGAGAGAATGCAAAAATGCACCCAAATACTGACAGCCAACTGGTCTTTGACAAAGGAAACAAAAACATAAAGTGAGGAAAGGATACCCTATTCAACGAACAGTACTTACATAATTGGCAAGCCACATGTAGAATGAAACTGGATCCTCATCTCTCACCTTATACAAAAATCAACTCCAGATAGATCAGAGACTTATTTCTAAGACCTGAAACTATAAAAATTCTAGAAGATAACATTGAAAAAACCCTCATAGACACTGGCTTAAACAAAGACTTCATGACCAAGAACCCAAAAGCAAATGCAATAAAAACAAAGATAAATAACTGAGACTTAATTAAACTAAAGAGCTTTTGCATGGCAAAAGGAATACTTAGTGGAGTAAACAGACAACCCACAGAGTGAGAGAAAATTTTCACAATTCAAAGAAATGACAAAGCACTAATATCCAGAATCTACAAGGAACACAAAGAAATTAGCAAGAAAAAAAAATCCCATCAAAAAATAGGCTAAGGACATGAACAGACAATTCTCAAAAGAAGATACACAAATGACCAGCAAACATATGAAAAAATGCTCAACATCACAAATAATGGGGGAAATACAAATCAAAACCACAACTCAATACCACCTTACTCCTGCAAGAATGTCCATAATGAGAAAATAAAAAAATAACAGATGTTGATGTGGGTGTCATGAAAGGGAACATTTCTACACTGCTGGTGAGAGTGTAAACTAGTATAGTGTGTGTGTGTGTATACATGTATATATATATATGTGTGCATATATAGTACATGTATATACATATGTGTGTGTGTCATGGATTACTACTCATCCATAAAAAGAATTAATAATGTCTTTTGCAGCAACTTGGATTAAACTTGAGATAATTATCCTAAGTGAAGTAACTCAGGAATGAAAAACCAAATGCCACATGTTCTCACTTATAAGTGGAAACTCAACTATGGGCATGCAAAGGCATACAGAGTGGTATAATGGACACTGGAAACTCAGAAGGGGGAGAATAGGCAGGAAATAAAAGTGAAAAATCATCTATTTGGTACAGTGTACACTCTTTGTGTAATTGCTACACTGAAAGACCAGACTTCTCCACTACACAATTAATCTGTGTAACCAAAATTACTTGTATCCCTAAAGCTATTCAGATTTAAAACATTAAAAAACAATAATTTAAAAAATATTTAGAAAGAGAAAAAAACACACGAAAACTTCTTATCATAAGTCATTAGGAATGTGGAAATCAAAACTACAAGATACTACTTCATATTCATTATGATAGCTATATTTTTTTAAAAGGGAAATTATATGTCTCCTTGAGGATGTGGACAAATTGGAAATTCTAGTGAATTACTGGTGGGAATGTTAAATGTGGCAGTCACTGTTAAAAAGAGTATGGTGATCTTCAAAAATTTAAACAGAGAATTACCATATAATTTCTGTTCCAGTTATACATTCAATGGTACTGGTAGCATGAACTCAAGCATATTCTTGCTCAACAATGTTCATACAACATTGTTCACACTATCCAAAAGATGAAAATAATTTATCTGTCCATCAGCAAATAAATGGGATAAACAAAACATAGTATATAATTACAATGTAATATTTTTCAGCTGTATAAGGGAAGAAAAGTTTGACACATGTGACAAGATGCATAAACCTTGAGAACATTATCTTAAATGAAATAAGATAGTCAGCAAAGAACAAATCATGTAAGATCTCATGTATATGTGGTACCTAGTCAGATTAGTAGAAAGAAAACATAGAATGGTGGTTGCCAGGAGATTGGCGTGGGGAGAATGGAGAGTTATTCTTTAATGGGTACAGGCTTCCTTTTGGGATGATGGGAGCCAAATGATGAGAACACATGGACACATATAAGGGAACAACACACACTGAGGCCTTTCAGAGGGTGGAAGGTGAAAGGAAGGAGAGAATCAGGAAAAATAACTAATGGGTACTAGGCTTAATACCTAGGTGATGAAATAATCTGCACAACGAACCCCTATGACACAAGTTTACCTATGCAATAAACTTGCACTTTTACTCCTCACCTAAAAATAAAAGTTAAAAAGATTTCTAGAGATAGTTGTTACAATTGTACAACAACATGAATGTACTTAATGCCACTGAACTGTACACTTAAACATGGATAAATTGGTAAATTTTGTTATATATATTTACCACAATTACAAAGCAAGATTCAGAGCAGCACATATGAAGTTCTGTCACCTGAGTAAAAAGAAATGTGAAAAAATTGAAAACAAATAAATTTTAAAACTTCAAAGAAGTAGAAGATAACTTTCCATGTCTCTGTGATCTATATCTATATTGTGTTTAGATAGATGGATATAGATCACAGAGACATATCAAAAGTTTGCTTCTACTTCTTTAAAATTTTAAGATGCATTTGTTTTAATTAATTTGTCATAATTTATGATAATTATGATATATATTTGTGATACATATGATAAAATAAGAACTTGCAATTAAAGTTATATATATATAACAATCCTGATGTCAGAGTCCAGTTGATGCTTTAGTAAGATGCTTTCTTATTTATCCTTGGCTTGATCAATCTTTTGGCATGCTGTCACTTTGAGAAATGTGGACACGGTATATAGCTATGAAAATACTAATTTTATTTCTCTTTCTCGCAATGTTAGCTCTCTCGATTACCAAGCAATTAAAAAAATACTTTCCTACTGGGGTGGAAACAACTAAGAGCTGCTTTGAAGGAAAGGTTGAGTTTGAGTTAAATGGGCCCGAAGGAAAATGGGTGAGTCCTCAACTCTGGGGGACAGACTGTGAAGCTCTCTGCAATGTCTCTCTTTCTTCATCTCTGTCTCTCGTTTTCTCTCAACTGGCACAAAGAGGGAAAAAACTTTACTCATCTTAAATTTTAAGAAGCTTAATCTTTCGCTTTAAAGTATGTTACTGCCAAGGGTCCCACAGGGCAGTCACTCTTTCCTTTCACTGTCTTCCTATGGCTATAAAAGCAAAGGTCATGGCCATCACTACTCCCAACAATACTGCTGCTGCACATCCCATGTTCACCCATCCCTATATCTGGACTTGTTTGTTTCATTTTTTGTTCGTTATTTATTGTTTTTCATTTTCAAAGAAATGTGTGTTCATTAAGGAAGATTCATAAAGCACAGAAAAATGGAATGTTGCAGAAAAGTCAACTATTATCCTACTAGTTAGAGGTAATCCCTGTCAGCATTTTGACCTTTCATTCTCATTTTGATGGATTTTTTTCATAATTTATATACAGTAATTCTATAACTTGCTTTCTTTGTTTAGAATTATACCATTTTCTCATATTACTAACATTTCAAAATTAACTTCCATCGTATTGATATGCCACAATTTTAACTATTCTCCTAATAATGGATATTTAAGTGGTTTCTTTTTTTCACACTGTTACATATCATTCTGTGAAGAACATCTTTATGGGTTAAGCTTCGTGCACATTTCTGATCATTTCTTTAAAACCGATTTCCAGAAGAAGACGGATGGTGTAATGGTATACCAGAGAGTTAATGGCATGCACTGTGAAAACAGAATGTTTTAAGTACTAATTCTAATTCTACCACTTTACAAGTGTGTAACCTGGGGGAATTTAGAGAGCTCACTGATATCTCAATTTCCTCATGTATAAGATAGAGATAATAATCTCAACTGTATTACAGGACAAATTTTAGAATTAAATGAGATAGTATATGAAAAATTCTTAGTGTTTATCACATAGTAAGTGCTCTATCACAGTGTTTGCTAATACTGTTATCACTGAATCTGAGGTATATTTTTAAGGCCCTTGATTCGTAATGCCAAATTACATTCCAGGATGTTTGCTCCAATTTATGATTACTTTAGTTATGCATAAATCCTGCTTTTTCCATACCCTTTCCAGCATTGTGAATAATCACTGCTGGTGATGTTTGCTTGTTTAATAGATACATCAGTATCTTGCCTTAATTTATATTAATTAAAATATCAGAAACATTAAAGATTCTCAGGAACTCATAGAAATTTATATTTTCTCTACTTTGAATTGTATGTTAAACACTTTAATTGCAAGTTTTTATTTTCACAATTACTCAAATAGTAAGATATCATTACAAACATTCAGATAATGCATAAAAAAAGAAGCAGCAAAAATCACCAGTAATTTCCCATTAAGAAATAATCACTCAAGATTTTGGTATATATTCTTCTGTAACATTCTAAGTGCATATACACAAACATTCAAACTTATATAACATATGTACAGGTTTATAACTTTTTTCACATATCTACACATTAACATTTTTCTGTAAATGTGCAGACATCTGCATTATAATTTTTAATGCTAGCATAATATTTGATTGTATGAATAT